>NC_133129.1:100944716-101029939 GCF_048418815.1 Hemitrygon akajei | reverse complement strand
TTCTGCAGGTTGCTTGTGATTGGAAAATGGACGTAGACTTGGAGGAAAAGCTTGTGTTTCCCCCAGACATTGCGGCTACAACACTCCGGCCAGACATAGTCCTGTGATCCACAACAGCCAAGCTGGTTTATGTTGTGGTATTGACAGTACCATGGGAAGATGGCGTTGAAGAAGCTTATGAGAGGAAAACGACCAAGTACTCTGAACTGGCAACTGAAGCTGCTCAGAATGGCTGGAAGACCAAGATTTTCCCTGTAGAAGTGGGATGCAGGGGATTCATTGCTATATCTACAACCAGTCTATTGAAGAAGGTGGGGGTGAGGGGTGTCTCCCTCCAACAAGCAATCAAGTCCTTGTCAAATGCAGCAGAAGAAAGCAGCAATTGGATTTGGATTAAAAGGAAAGACAACAACTGGGATGCAAGATGAAGACAGGAGGGTATGGAACTGAGGGGGGTGTATCTGGGACACCAGGTAGCACCATTGAGCCTTCTGGAGACGTCGTAAGTTTATCAACGAAACGTCAAAGAAAGAGGATGCCCATGTGATGACCCCGATGAAGTAGCTACCCTCCTCGTCACCACTCCAAGCCTACTGCCAACATCGAGAGCGCCGACTTTATCATTGGGATTGAAACATCAAGTCCTAGTAGCTCTACTGCTCTACTAAATGTATTCTGAGGTATGACCTCAGATCCTACACTCCCCCACTATAGGAAACATCCTCTCCACATCCACTCTTATCTGTGTCCTCTGGTCCTAGACTCCCCCACTATAGGAAACATCCTATCCACATCCACTCTATCTGTGTCCTCTGGTCCTAGACTCCCCCACTATAGGAAACATCCTATCCACATCCACTCTATCTGTGTCCTCTGGCCCTAGACTCCCCCACTATAGGAAACATCCTATCCACATCCACTCTATCTGTGTCCTCTGGTCCTAGACTCCCCCACTATAGGAAACATCCTCTCCACATCCACTCTTATCTGTGTCCTCTGGTCCTAGACTCCCCCACTATAGGAAACATCCTATCCACATCCACTCTATCTGTGTCCTCTGGTCCTAGACTCCCCCACTATAGGAAACATCCTATCCACATCCACTCTATCTGTGTCCTCTGGCCCTAGACTCCCCCACTATAGGAAACATCCTATCCACATCCACTCTATCTGTGTCCTCTGGTCCTAGACTCCCCCACTATAGGAAACATCCTCTCCACATCCACTCTTATCTGTGTCCTCTGGTCCTAGACTCCCCCACTATAGGAAACATCCTATCCACATCCACTCTATCTGTGTCCTCTGGTCCTAGACTCCCCCACTATAGGAAACATCCTCTCCACGTCCACTCTGTGTCCTCTGGTCCTAGACTCCCCCACTATAGGAAACATCCTCTCCACATCCACTCTGTGTCCTCTGGTCCTAGACTCCCCCACTATAGGAAACATCCTCTCCACATCCACTCTATCTGTGTCCTCTGGTTCTAGACTCCCCACTATATCCACTCTATCTAAGCCTTTCAATATTCCATAGATTTTAAAGTGATTCCACCCCCCCCCCCCCCCCCATTCTTCTAAACTCCAGCAAGTAGAGGCCTGGAAACATGAAACCCTGTGCATACGCTAACCCTTTCATTCCCGTCTGGTTCCTCTCCGATGCCAGCGCATCCCGTCTTGGGTGAGGAGTCCCAATTTGCTCAGAATACTCCCTCTATCTAAAGACTATCCACATCTCTCCCTATTGAGATTCTGCATGTTTCTCTCTCTGTCTAATCTCCCCCTCCATCTCGATTCTCTCCTCTCTGCCTCAGTTTCACTGGATTCTCTCTGCCTCAGTTTCACTGGATTCCTCCTCTCTGTCTCAAGAGACTCTCCCTAGAATTTTTCCCGTCTTAGGGAGTAACACCTCTCTCTCAAGTCTCCCCTTTTTGCTTTCCTTCTAGAATTAATCTCTCTCTCCATTTAGAGTCTTCCCCTTGCTCTGTCGAGTCTCTTTATCTAGAGAGCCTCCATCCCTTCTCAAGTGTGTCTCTCTCTCTGTCCCACCCCCCTTGAGTTACCCTTTGCTCCTGTTCCATCTCGAGTATCCCCCCCCTTTCTCTAACCCTCCAGGGAGTCTGTCCCCTCTACCCCCCACCAACAAATGTGTCTCCTTATCAGTCTCTCTCCCCTCCCCTTCTGTGGCCAGGGTGTCAGAGTATGTGAGTGTGACTGTCTAAAGAGTATCCCACTTCTTTTATGTCTGAAGAATTTCACCATATTGCTCTGTCTAGAATTTCCCATCTCTCTCACCATCTACAACCTCTGACAGGAGTCTTTCCCTCTCTATCCATCCAGAGACCCCCCCCCCCCCCCACTCTCTGCCTTGAGAGCTTACCACTCAGTCAAGAGTCTCCTTCTCCCTCCCTATCTAGAGACTCCCAGCATCCCTCCCTGTCTGGTGTCTCCCCTTTGTCCTATCCGTTTAGAGTCTGTCTCTGTATCCCACTTCCTGTCTAGAGTCTCACCATCTCTCAAGACTCAACAGACTCCATCCCTTGTTGTCTCAAGTCTCCCCATCTCAGCAGTCTCTCTATCCCTGTCTAGAAAGTGTCCCTCACTCTCCCCATCTCAAGAATCTCCTCCTGTCTGTCTAGTCTCCCCTCTGTCCAGAAAATATCTTGTCTAGACTGCCCCCACTGTCTCAAGTCACCACCCATTCTCTTGCCATCTATCCATCTCTCTCACCCTTTCATTCTAGAGTCAGTCTGTCTAACGTGTTTCCCTGTCTAGAGTACCCCCCTCATCCATTGTGTGTCTGTGTGTGGGACAGTCCCCCAGTGACAATCTCTCTTGAGCCTCTGTCTCCTCCACCTTTCCCCCCTTCTCTCTCTGTCTAGAGTCTTCCCCCCCCCCCGCCCCCTGGCCAGGAGTCTGTCTCTGTCCAGCCTCTCACTCTGGGGGTCTAACACAACACCTCCCCCATCTCAGGTGTCTACCCTGTCTGTCTTGAGTCTCTAACTCTCTCCCTCCCCCCGCCTCAATGGTCTCCCTCTCGAGCCTTTCTGTCTCCTCCCCTCCGTCTGCCTTGTTTCTCTCCCTCTCTCTGTCTAGAGTCCCCCCACTCTGTCCCTGCCAAGAGTATCCTTATTTCTCACCCCCCCCCCCCAAAATCTGACTGGAGAGTCCCCATCTGTCTTGAGTCTCTCTCCCCTTCCCCCTCCGCTGATCACGACTCTCGAGACTGTCTTGACACTCTCTCCCCCTCTCAACATGCAGAGGATCTCTGGAAAGAGTACGAGTCTTTCTGTCTCGTCTCCCTCTGTCCCAAGAGTCTCTCCCCCTCCAAGCCAGGGACTCCACCCATGCTCCCCCCAATCTACCAAGAGATGAGTGGTGACTCAATCCCCAACATCTGCCCGTCAGGACAAGGGCAGAGCCAACAGCAGATCCCCCCCTGCCCAGGGCAAGCAGAGAACTCACATCATCACCACACCAGCAGATTATGAACTTTATTTAAGAAAAGAAATGTACATGCACATGTTTTAAATAAAACCAGATAACTCTTTAAAACCCCTCAAGTATAGGCGGGAGTATTGGCAAGACAGACCCCGCCTTCCACTGAAGGAATCTGACCCCACCCGGAATGTCACAGGTCACGAACTGTAACCTTTCAGAGGAGCAGGATTGGGCAGGGAGAAAGAATGCGGTCCCCACTCTCCAAATGGACCCTCCATTATCCCCGGGAGAGATTCTCTCCCTCAGCAGAGTGGATAATGGACTGGACTGTTCCATCTTGGAAGTGCTGAGGGCAGGATCGGGTACCAGAGGCTGGTGAGAGGGAGAACAGTCACCATCAGCTGGATGCCAGTTTCAAGATAACGGAATCAGGATTGGTCTGTCCTTTTCCCTAGCACGAAGATCGGCCACACTTCCTCCCAAAGATGCGTTCAGACACAGCACGGTGCCAAGGCCAAGTTAGCTTGCCAAGTCTCTCAGTTTGAAACTCATCCCTCGAGTACCCTTCCCAAACACATTATTATTTTTAAATTCCAGAATCAGATCTCATCCAGAGCTATCCGAAGCAGGAAAACTTAAACCATCACAATCTGTCAAAACCCCAGTCCCTCCCCTCAGTTTAAAAAAACTCTAAACAAAAAAATCCACAAGATAAATGTTTAAAATAAATCAAAGCACAAAATGTACAACGTTCTGTTTAAATTCACAAAAATTCCTTCTTCATTCAGCACGCCACAGAATCTTTTGATCAACAGTTCATGGAGATACTCCTCTTCAAAAACGACCCCCGACCTGCGACGCCAACTGGTCCTCACACAAACTCCTTGTTGCTGGAGGCCTTGGAGCGAGCCTTAGATTTCGGGTAGGACGTGGGGTAGCCACTCTTACCGGGGCAGGAGCAACTGAGCATCCCACCGCCAATCAGCACCAGGGCCGCCCCAGCCCAGTTGACAAAGATCGCAGACCCAAACTCGTACCTGAAAGGAAATGATGTCACAGCACCGTTCAGCATTGGAGGCACAGAATGAGACCACAATCCCATCGTGGGGAGCCATTCACCCATCTGGGGTCCTTCCCATTTCCCCAATATTCACCCTGTATACGTGTGCTAACCTGGAATTAAACACCTCAGGTTCCCACTCTTATCAGACTACTGTCTGAAGTACCCCCCCCCCCCCCCCACCCTGGTATAGATTCTGCCCCATCTCCCACACCTGCAGCCCAGGCCCTTGGTGGGACAGGGACAGGCACCGAACACAGACCAGCCTGGCACCAAGGAGTTTTGCAAGAGGTTGCCAGTCCCACAGGGACATGACTGGTTAAATTCCAAAACCCTGCCACCTCAAGCATCCCTTCCCTTCCCTCCCCACCGTGCAGTCATCAGGAAGGACTTACTTTGTGTTGACAGGGGTGAATGGGTTGTAGAAGTCTTTCACAATCTGGTTCCCAAACCAGGAGGCGCCAATCAGTACACAGAGACCTGTGGAGGAGAGGCAAGAGGGTACAGGGTGACATCCTTACCAAGTTGTGACAGTTTCTCTCAATTTCCTCCCCACAGGGAGTAGAAGGGCCAAAGGGCAGACAAGACACTTTGAAATATAAACAGGAGCATGGGGTGGGGGAGACTGGAGGAGAGAGGGAGGGAGAGGGAAACAGAGTCAACCTCAGGAATTTAAAAGGGCTAAGGGACGTGGGTGGAAAGTCCCAATCCTAGAAAGCAAGGGAAGACTCGGAACAAGGATCAGACCGATGCCCGAGCCAGAGGCAGCCGATCTGTGTATGTGAGAGAGGGTGGGGAGGGAGGAACGGGGCTCCTGCTCCACTGAATATCGCGAGGCTATGAAAAGTCCTTGGCAAGATCTATCAAAGAAAATCCCAAGGGCTTCTGTGCATACATCAAGAGGCAGAGGATAACTAGAGAGACTCAAGGGTAAAGAGGGGAGCATCTGCTTGGATGCGGAGGAAGTGGTCGAGGTCCTGAACGATCAGTATTTACTAAGAACGTGGGGGAATGGAGAGACAAGAGCTGAGACTATTAATATTGGAGGGTATTTCAAAGCAAAGGAGGGGGTCGTTGGGTCCCATTAAAGTGGGCAAGTCCACAGGGCCTGATGGGTTATAGCCCAGGTTATTGATAGGGGCAAGTGATGAGATTGCTGGGGCCTCAACCAATATCTGTGTGACCTCGCTAGACAGTCAAGGTCCTGCAGAACCGGAGGGTAGACAATGTTGTTCCTTTATTCAAGGGAACTAGGGACCTTCACATCAGTGGAGAGGAATCTTAATGATATGAGTATTTGGAAACCCACAGCCTAATAATTATGGGTAGCCAGCATGGCTGTGCTCATCCAGAAGATTAAGAAGAATGGATTGTTTGGATTCAGAACTGCCTCACACATGAAAGACAGGGTCTTGGGTGAGGAACTAATTCAAGCTGCGGGTCTCTGATTAGTGGAGTTCCGCAGGGATTTGTGGTGGGACCTCTGCTGTCTGTGATGTACACAAATAACCTGGGTGAAAATGAAGATGGGTGGGTTAGTTTGTAGATTTTAGCAAGAGTGGTGGAGCTGTAAGTAGTGTAAAGAATATAGTGCGATTATAGATCAGTTGTATATATGGGCTGAGAAATGGCGGATGGAGTTTAAGCCAGATAAATGTGAGGTTTTGCACTTTGCAAGGAGACGGCTAAGGGCAAGATCCTTAACAGACTTGGTGATCAGAGGGTGCTTGGGACCCAAGTTCACAGCTTCTTGAAGGCACCCACACAGTTCGATAAGGTGGTTAAGGCGGCTTGCTTTTATTAGTCGAGGCAGTGAGTTCAAAAGTCAGGACTTTACGTTGCAATTTGATAAAATTCTAGTTGGGCCACATCTGGAGTACTGCACACAGTTCCTGTTGCCCCCACTATAGGAAGGACGTTGAGACTTTGGGGAGGGTGCAGAAGACGCCGAGGGGAGATCTGATGGAGGTTTATAAGCTTGAGAGGTACAGAGAATCTGTTCCCTCCCAAGCGAGGAAATGTCTAATACCAGAGGGCACTTAAGGCAAGAGGGAGCAATTTTAAAGGAGATGTGAGGGGTAAATTTTTGTGAGTGGTGGCGGCTGGGTGGTGGTAGAGGGTGACAGAGGGTTTAAGAGACATTTAGATGGGCACATGAATGTGCAGGAAATGGAAGGTTGTGCAGGGAGAAGAGATTAGTTGGTCATTGGATTACCAATTGAATTGGCTCAGCACAACACTGTGGGCTGAAGGGCCTGTTCCTGGGTTGTTCCATTGTGCAGGGGCTATGTTGGTGCGGGACTGTGTGGTGATACTCGTGGGCTGGCCCAACACATCCACAGGCTGCGTTCGTTTCAACACAAACACCACACTCGATGTTTCAATGTCCACAAGATCAACCCAAGGGGAGGGTAAGTCTTTCAGTGAAAGGGAAATTTATTCTCCACCCCCCCGCCCCCACTATGGGTGTCCAGTTCACACGAGGAACATCGAGGGGAAATCATCAAGTGCAGGTGCAGGACCACCAGTCCAGCAAAGTGGGGCAAATTGCTGATTGTGGGGGGGGGGGGGGGGGGGGGGGGAGAAAAACAGGTTTCGAAAGAGAGGGAGGGGAGTGGTCTGGGAGAGCGCTGGGCTCTCTGTAAACCAAGGTCAGAGAAGGGTGGGGTGGAAACAGCTTGTGGGAAAGGTCCATCAAAACAGGACAGGACAAGGCAGTGTTCACTCTGGAACGATGCAGGGATCACACTGAGGCGCTTAGGACTTGACTTGGGATGAAAGACAGAAAGGGTCCCATGAAGCAGGGTGCAGATTTACACGGCTCCCATCAAGGCCTCTGCCATTCAATCATGATTGAATTACCTCCCTGCTCAGCGCCATTTCCCCACCTCTTCCCGGTAAACTTTGACATCCATATTAATCCCTGGAATGCTGGCGCCTGGATCAAGGATATTGGGGAGCAACACCCCATCCCCCATTAGAGGATACAGGGCAGTCTACCCCCCACCCCAAAAGGAGAATCCAGAGACAGCCAAGAGTGTGCAGCTGCTGGAGATCTGGACCTGAACTCACTGGAGTTTAGAAGAATGATGAGGGATCCCATTGAAATCCACTGAAGAGTGGAAGCCTTGGAGAGAGGGGGTATTTCCTACAGTGGGCATCTAGCACCAGAGGGCACAGACTCAGAATAGATGGATGTCCTTTAGAGCAGAGGACGGTGAATCTGTGGAATTCATTGCCACGGATGACTGTGGAGGCCAAGTCATTGGTATTTTTTAAATGGAGGTTATTGGCTTCTTGGTTAGTCAAGGCACCAAGGGTCACAGGGAGAAGGCAAGAGAATGGGGTTGAGAAGGGTAATAAATCAGCCATGATGGAACGGTGGAGCAGACTTGATGGGCCAAATGGCCCAACCCCACAATGGATATGACAGGCCAAGGCACACAGACAGCGGCGGGATTACCCTCCTCCGCACCTGGTTTGGAGCTGAGGTGGGGGTCCGTGCGGGCAGGAGGCACGTGGCCAGAATTCACTGAACAGCAAGGCCACCGGGTCCTGAGGTCAAAACACACCCCTGGGGCATTTGGCAGTCAGCACAAACTGTACTTTTCATAGGCCACTACAAGCAGGCCATTCAGCCCATCTAGTCCAATAAATAAACTATGAATCTGAACTACTTGGGGGGTGTAAAGCTGCACCCCCTCCCCTCTGTCCCACCAGACCCCTTTCCCCACCCCACCCCCAAATCTGGCAGGAGGCTCCCATGCTGGGTGCAGAATGGGACCCAGGGGCAGTTCTCACCTGCCAGGATGAAGGCGATGCCCCCGCCCATGGCGATGCGGGCTTTCCGGGCCTTGTCGTCACCCCCACAGTTGGTGCACTTCATGCCCACGGTGCTGATGCCAACTGCCAGGACACCCACCACGATGCCCACCACCATCAACGCCCGGGTTGCCTGCAGCGAAGCTGGAAGAGAAAGAGAACTTGTTAGAACCCAGATGAGGGATCACCGGGCGCACAGGGAGGGGGTGGAATGGAGCCTCATGGGTCATAAAGGCAAGAAAAAAAAAAACAGGGTATTCGGCCCCTCGTCTGTTCTGTCACTCTGATTTATTTTCCCTCCCAACCCCATTCTCCAGCCTCACTCATCAAGAACCTCTGAACCTCTACTTTAAATATACCCAACGATGTCCTTCACAGCCACCTGAAGTCCAGATTCCCTGCCCGCAGGCTGAAGGAATTCCTCCTCACCTCTGTTCTAAAGGGACGTCCCTCTACTCTGAGACTCCGCTCCATCTAGGCCTTTCAATATGCAGTAGTTTTCAATGAGATTTCATCACCACCTTTCATATTTCTAAACTCCAGCAAGTACAGGCCCAGAGGTATCAAACACTCCTCATACATTAACCCTTCCATTCCTGGGATCATTCTCAGGAACCTCTTGCCAGCACAGGAGGACCACAACAGCCCACACAATCTGCTTACACCCATTACCCCATGTCTGTTTGTCCCTCCGTCCCCAAATCCAGAAAGGGCACGCCTTGTGTAATTTAGTGCCCGCTTACAGCCCCCTCCCACAAGGATGCAGGGGATGGTCCCGATACCCAACTCCCCCCCCCCCCCCCCCCGTCCTACCGAGGTTGGGCAAGATTGCAACTAGGAGCTACAGGTCAGGCTGAAAGGTGAAATACTTCAGGGGAGCCCGTGAGGGAACTTCTTCACTGAGAAGGTGCTGCCAGCAAGAGCAGTGGACACGGGTTTGATCGCAACGTTTAAGAGAAGTGTGGAGGGCTGTAGTCCAGATGCAGATTTTAGACTGATTACTAGTTCAGCATGGACTAGATGGGCCAAAGGGCCTCTGCTGTTGGCCTCCAACCAGAAGGAAGACAGATCAGTGGTGTCACCATGAAAGGAGATAACTGCGTCAATGACCAGCTCTGACGGCTGAGACTGTGCTGGGGGGGGGGGGGGGGGGGGGGCAGCCTGCGTGTGACACCTTCTTCTGGCAATACAGCAACGAAGTGTGGGAGGAAACCTCCACGGCCAGGAGTTGAACCCCAATCGCCGATGCTGTAAAGCACCTCGCTAACCTTGCTGCTATTCCACTGCCTCATCTCTGGGAAAGAGCAGATTAAGGGTCTTCCAAGAGATGGTGCAGAGGGGAACGGCATCCCACATCAATGAGGAAATATGTACCCACATCGGTCTAGTACAAGAGTTTGAACAGCCCTCGTCTAAGCAGGCACTCTATAAATAAAGGTGACGCAGTGCCTTTGGAAAAGTAACCAAGGGCAAGACTGGCCTAGAGAACAATTCAAATCACACCCCATGCAAATTAAACCCAGTCAACAACAAAAAAAACCAGGAAATTAAAAACCTAACCACAATGGCATTAGATTATCCCTTAAAAATTCAGGACAGGAAGTAACTGCATTCTCTTCCCCAATCTCACTCCACAACAGCTCCAAATTTGAGGAAGACAGATACCCCTGGTTAACCTGCGAGTGGGTTAACGTTGAAGCCGATTACCTGGGGCTGCAGGTTTGCTATAGAAGGAAGTGGAACCTAGGCAAGGGGAACCATGTGGTCACAGCCTAACTGCCAGTTTACACGTCGCTCCTGGTTAACCAGCTAACCTTCCACAGTCAACACGAAGCAAGAGGGACAGTGGGGGTAGTAATCGGCAGGTACAAACACCTAACTCTTCACACAACTGGAACGGGCACCTTCCAATCAAACCAAATGCCGGAGAGAAACTCAGCAAGTCAGGCAGCATCTATGGAGGATGCCATCTCAACGTGGAATGTTGACTGTTTACCTCCCCCCCCCCCCCCCAATTAACACTGCCCATCCTGTGGAATTCCTCAGACTTCCAGCACCTGCCAGTCCGAGCGGGGGACAGGAGGTCGGAGGCCCAAGCTCTGTGACACATTTCCCTGTGTTTCAACGTCTGCAGGATAGATAATCTGAAGGCGATCAGATCAGAGATTAACACCTCGTGTCTTGTTCATGTACAGCTGCAAAGAGTTGTCAGAGGAGGAAGAAAATGGGGGGGGGGGGTGCTTAGAAACATTACAGCACAGTACAGGCCCTTCGGCCCACAATGACCTTTTAACCTACTCCAAAACCAATCAAAGCCTTTCCTCCAGCTTTTTTCATCCACCTTCCGATTTAAATGCCCCCAATGTGTCTTCCTCCTCCACAACTCATTGTCGGTGTGTTCCATGAACCCACCAATCTTGGTGTACAAATATACAGTCCCTCTAAATTCTCCCCACCCCCCCGAACTTTCCTCCAATCATTTTAAAATAATGCCTCCCTCGGATTAGCCATTTCTGCTTTGAGAAAAACAAACGTATCTGGCTGTCCACTCGATCTCCGCCTCAGACATCGCAATCTAGAAATACTTGAGATTTCTTTCCAGAAGTGACTCCTCTCCTTGTTCCGCACTCCCCACCTTGCGGGGGCCGGAGAAGAGCCGCTGTCCCCCGGGTCTCCAGCTCGGTAAACTCTTTACTGAAACCGTCCGCGAGGTGGCGGCCCGGGAGCGGCTGCGCTCCGCACCTGCGGCGGGTCTGAACCCTTCCTCCTCCCCACCGCATGGCGGGCCGCCGGGGTATTTCCTCGTCCGAGTCGGACTCTGCACCCCCTCCCGCTCTCTCAAAACAGAAACTCTCTCCAACAGTTCAGGAGCCTCAGCAAGAGGGTCCAGGGCTGGGGCGGGGACAGCTCGCTGTCTCTCAGTTATGGGGCAAATGAGCTTGGGGGAGGGGGGTGTGGCCGAGGGTCACAGGACCCCCAAATCAAACAGGAAACGAGGAGACATTCCCCTCTGCCTAAACACCTACCCTCCGCAGAAAGAAACTCGGAGGGGGGAGGAAATCATTTTCCGCGGGTGGGGACGCGAAGGGAACCGAGGAACGGACGAGACCGGAATCTTGCTCTGATCTACCTGTCGGAGACACACCCAGAGCCCCAGGAAAGCGGAGGGCGGAGGTTAAGTGTCTCCGGAACCAACACGCAACAGCCAGGACCCTCTCGGTACATAGTTCCCCTCCCCTCCGCCCAACCCAAATCCTTAGAGGGACAGGTAACACCACCACCCACCGGCCCCGAGAAGTTCCTCTCCAAATCCAGCTCCGCTCTCCCGCGAACGCCCGTTAAGGACCTGCGGTTTATTTTCAATCCTAATCTGGCCTCAAGCGCTTTTATCAACAGTTGTGTAAATTTAACCAACGCGATAAGACAAAATAAATAGGGAAAAAATGCCTTAACAGAACGCGTCTGCAAAAATCAGAGAGCTTTCCCGATTTCTGAACAATCGGGCTCGGCGCAGACAGGACGGACCCGGGACAGAATAGGTGCCCGCCCGGATCGCAGATTTCTTTGTTTCATTCCCAGACTCGGGGCGGGGGGGGGGACTCCGGGAGAGTACAAGATCACACCGGGGCCTTAGTTTGGTAACTTGCCACCTTCAATTTAGAGGAGTGTCTGGGTAAAACAACACCGCGGGTGTGGGGGGGGGGGGGTAAATGAGGGCTGTTTAACCGCCAGGGGGATCTTGTGCAAACAAACAGACCTGCCTCATTGTTTACCCCTCCACTGCAAACCCCGGCACGGACCCACGTAAGCGGGTCCAAACCTTGTCCCACAGCGGCACGACGCCGTTCGCTCACCTCCCAGCGCCAGGATGGAGTCGTACACCTTGCACTGCATTTGTCCGGTGCTCTGATACACGCAGTTCATCCACAGTCCCTGGTACACCGCCTGTGCCGTGATAATGTTATCGCCCGCGTAACTCGACATTTTCCACTGGGGCATGACGGTGCTGGCCACGACGGCGATCCAGCCGAGCAAGGCGAGGACAAACCCCAAAATCTGCAGCCCCGCGTTGGCCATCGGTTCGCTACCGGCGCCGAGATTAACCTGAAATCAACGAGCTGACGGTGAGTTGTGGAGTGCTGGAGCCGACCCTTTTCTGACCTGACCTGTCGCGTCCCGACGCCGCTCTCTTCTACCTGGAACGGCCCCACCTTCACCTGTTTTTAACAGGAGGCCGCGGGGGCGCGCCCCGCCTCCTCGGGGACGCGCGTCGGGTTTCGGTTGGGAAACCGCCCGAGTTTCGACACGGAAGGCATCCACTGCGCGCTCCCGTGGTTTCAGCCAACGTAACAGACAAAACAACCGTAAAATCACACAAACACGCTGCCGACATTTCCCATAATATTACGGATTTGTTGAACTTCAGACTCCGCCGCTGTTTAGAGCCCGGATCCCACGGGTGTCAGCCACGTGACGGTGACCCGAATCATCTGGTTTCGCCGATGATTCAGGGGTTGGGGTGGGAGTGAACGAGTCCGGCTGAGGGGGTTTCTCCTTCAGCCCAGGAAGGCGCCCCTCGCCTCCGACCGAATTCCACCGAGACCCGAGATGAAGGCAGGGACTCGGCGCCTCCCAGCTTTCTGCAAGGGCATGGGGTCGAGTCCCGGACACACTCCACCCGTCCCCCGTCCCCAAGGAAGCTGGCTTCCTCAAACCCGTCCCCTCACCTCCGGGGTGGTCAGCGACACCCTAACTTCACTCTGACCGGTGAGTTTTAAGTTAACTTAGTTTGGGTTGTTTGTAGGGCCCATGAAACTGAGTGGCGGAGGTGTGCAGATAATTGAGGACTCGGGTCCAGTTTAGAGAGAGGAGGAGAGTCACTGAAACATACTAAATATTGAAAGGCCCACTTGTAGGTTTCTTGAGTTGCAGAACACCACAGCACCGAAACTGCGCCTGGGTCCCTCTGGTTGGCGCCAGATTGTTATTCTGTCCGGTCCTATTGAACCATAGCTGTCCATAACCCTGCTGGCCGTGGACTTATCCAAACTTCTCTGAAACGGTGCAGTCAAACCCACAACTACCACTTCCCTTGGCAGCTGGTTCCACTCTGTCACCACCCTCTGAGTGAAAAAGTCCCCTCTCCGATTCCACCTTTCCCCCTTCACCTATGAGTTCAAGTCTCGGCCATCCTCAGGGGAAGATACCTGCTTACATTTACCCCATTGATACCCCTCATAATTTTGTACACCTCTATCAAGTCTCCCCTCAGTCTCCTACGTTCCAGGGAATAAAGTCCTAATCTATTCAACTTTTCCCTAGAACTTGGGTCCTCAAGTGTTGTGGGGGAGTCCAAGACCCAGAATGGAAGGGTGTCCCTTTATAAGAGAGATGAGGAGGAATGTCTTTCGCCAGAAGGTGTTGAATCATTTCTGTGGACGGCTGTGAAAGCCAAGTCACTGGGTATATTTAAAGCGGAGCGTGATCGGTTCCTGATCAATCAGGGTGTCAAAGGTTATGGGGAGAAGGCAGGAGACTGGGGCTGAAAGGGAAAAATAAATCAGCCATATTAGAGTAGAGGAGCAGACTCGATGGGCTGAATGGCCTAATTCTGCTCCTCTCTGTTGTGGTCTTTCCTCAGTCTGGAACAATGAATTGAGAGGAGTTTGGCGGGGGTGGGGGGAATCACGGGGTCATACAGCTTGGAACCAGGCCTTCAAACCAGGTCAACTCTGCTGACCGGGATCCTAGTCTCCGTTTGGCCCATAATCCTTCAAAACCTTTCCGATCTGTGTAACCGTCCCAGTACCTTTTAAATGTTGTTCTTGTTCCTGCCTCCTCTGGCACTCGTTGCTTCCCCCGTGTGCAGACGCTGCCCCTTAGATTCCCTTTAAACCTCTCCCAGTGAAGGGTGAAATGTTCGAGGGGAGTGTGGAACAGACTGCTAGTAGAGGTGCTTCAATTTCAACGTTTAAGAGACATTTGGTTAAGTACACGGATGGGAGGGGTGTTCAGGGCTATGGTCCTGGTGCGGGTTGATGGGACTAATGGTTTAGTATGGACTGGATAGGCTGAATGGACACAGAACGACCACTCCCCGCTGAACATCAACGGCTCCTCGGTAGAGATCGTTAAGAGCACCAAATTTCTTGGTGTTCACCTGACGGAGAATCTCACCTGATCCCTCAACACCAGCTCCATAGCAAAGAAAGCCCAGCAGCGTCTCTACTTTTTGCGAAGGCTGAGGGAAGTCCATCTCCCACACCCCATCCTCATCACATTCTACAGGGGTTGTATTGAGAGCATCCTGAGCAGCTGCATCACTGCCTGGTTCGGAAATTGCACCATCTCGGATCGCAAGACCCTGCAGCGGATAGTGAGGTCAGCTGAGAAGATCATCGGGGTCTCTCTTCCCACCATCACGGACATTTACACTACACGCTGCATCCACAAAGCAAAAAGCATTATGAAGGACCCCACGCACCCCTCATACAATCTCTTCTCCCTCCTGCCATCTGGGAAAAGGCACCGAAGTGTTCGGGCTCTCACAACCAGACTATGTAACAGTTTCTTCCCCCAAGCTATCAGACTCCTCAATACCCAGAGTCTGGACTGACACCTTACTGCCCTGTTGTCTTGTTTATTATTTATTGTAATGCCTGCACTGTTTTGTGCACTTTATGCAGTCCTGGGTAGGTCTGTAGTCTAGTTGTTTTTCTCTAAGTTGTTTTTTACGTAGTTCAGTCTAGTTTTTGTACTGTGTCATGTAACACCATGGTTCTATTTTACTGTGTACTGTACCAGCAGTTATGGTCGAAATGACAATAAAAGTGATGACTTGTTTTGACTAGTGCTCTTTCACTCTCACCTTAAACCTGTGCCCTCCAATTTTCAGACTCCCCCACCCTGGGGAAAATAGAGTGTCTCCATCCAACTTATCTGTGCCCGTAATGACTTTATATACCAATGTAAAGTCACCCTTCACCTAGAGAAAACCGTCCCAGCCTGTCTGGTCTCTTGTTATAATCCATTTATTTACTACATGAAACATACAGTGAAATGCATTGTTTGCATTTTGAGCTGGACCCTTGCAAATTGCTACAGATGTACTGTGGAGAGCATTCTAATTGGCTGTATCACTGTCTGCTATGGAAGGGTAGCTGCACAGGATCAGAAAAGGCTACTGGAAGTTGCAAACACAACCAGCTCCATCATGGGCACTAGCTTGCCCAGCAACATGAACATCTTCAGAAGGGATGCCTCAAAAAGGTGGCATCTGTCATGAAAAACCCCCACCTCCCAGGACAGCCTGTAGTCTAGTGTATTTTTTTTCTCTCTGTTGTTTTTTACGTAGTTCAGTCTAGTTTCTTGTACTGTGTCATGTAACACCATGGTCCTGAAAAACGTTACTGATCCTCTTCCCACTGTTACCATCAGGGAGGAGGTACAGGAGACTGAGCGATTCAGGAACAGCTTCTTCCCCTCTGCCATCCGATTTCTGAATGGACATTGAACACCACCTCACTATTTTTCCTCTAGTTATTTAATTATATCTATGTACACTTACTATAATTCATAGTTTTTTAAAATTGTGTATCTCAATGTATGCTGCCATAAAATGGCAAGTTTCATGACGCATTGCCAGTGATATTAAACCTAATCCTGGAACCTTAAGATATGCTGAGGGCAGCCTGCAAGTGTCGATGTCGCACATTCTCAAGTGTTTGGCAGAACAACAGCAGCAAAACAAGCCCCTTCCTTTCTTGGTATCCACCCACCCACACACAGGCCCCCAGCCCTGGAACGTGATCTCTCTCCCGCCTCCGCGGATGCTGCTTGACCTGTTGCGTGTTTCTGACTTTACTCTGGTTCTGATCCAGGTGTTTGTGGCCACGGAATAGTGTATGCCAGCCACTCTGTCCACATGCCCTCCAGCACTCTGGCACATCTATCCAGCTGTGTGGGCTGGCACTGGACTCGTCAGGGCCAGCTTGGAGTCAGCAGATCCTTTGTCAGAGTGAAAAGCCTTTCCACACAGTCCATACAGATTGACCGTCACGGTAGTGTGGGGGTTAGTACATCGCTTTACGGTACCAGTGACCCGGGTTCAATTCCCACCACCTTCAGTAAGGAGTTTGTATGTTCTCCCTGTAACCTTGTGGGTTTCCTCCAGGTGCCCCTCATAATTTTGTACACCTCTATCAAATCTCCTACACTCCAGGGAATAAAGTTCTACCCTGGTCAAACTTTCCCTAACTCAAGTCAAGTCAAGCCATTTTTATTGTCATTTTGACCATAACTGCTGGTACAGTACACAGTAAAAATGAGACAACATTTTTCAGGACCATGGTGTTACAGGACACAGTACAAAAAACTAGACTGAACTACGTAAAATACAACACAGAAAAAAAACTACACTAGACTACGGACCTACCCAGGGCTGCATAAAGTGCACAAAACAATGCAGGCATTACAATAAATAATAAACAGGACAATAGGGCAGTAAGGTGTCAGTCCAGGCTCTGGGTATTGAGGAGTCTGATAGCTTGGGGGAAGAAACTGTTACATAGTCTGGATGTGAGAGCCCGAATGCTTCGGAGCCTTTTCCCAGACGGCAGGAGGGAGAAGTGTTTGTATGAGGGGTGCGTGGGGTCCTTCATAATGCTGTTTCCTTTGCGGATGCAGCGTGTAGTGTAAACGTCTGTAATGGTGGGAAGAGAGACCCCGATGATCTTCTCAGCTGACCTCACTATCCGCTGCAGGGTCTTGCAATCCGAGATGGTGCAATTTCCGAACCAGGCAGTGATGCAGCTGCTCAGGATACTCTCAATACAACCCCAGTAGAATGTGATGAGAATGGGGGGTGGGAGATGAACTTTCCTCAGCCTTTGCAGAAAGTAGAGACGCTGCTGGGCTTTCTTTGCTATGGAGCTGGTGTTAATGGACCAGGTGAGATTCTCCGTCAGGTGAACACCAAGAAATTTGGTGTTCTTAACAATCTCTACCGAGGAGCCGTCGATGTTCAGCAGGGAGTGGTCGCTCCATGCCCTCCTGAAGCCAATTCAACTCCTCAAGTCCAACACCCTTGTCCATTTTCTCTGCACTCTGTCAACTTTTTAATATATTCCCTGTATGTAGGTGATCAGAACTGCTCTCAATTCTCCAAATTTGGCCTCACGGTCGGGGGTAAGTCAGTAGAATATGTGAGCCTGTGTTCTGTATATAAACGTACCAAATTCATATGCAAGTAAGTGATGTCAAATGTTTTGGGGGGGGGGACAAAAACAGCAATTCAAATTCAAGTTCAAGGTTCAAAGTAAATTTATTATCAAAGTAACAATTTTTCTATCAAAAGAGACTTTTCCCCCAGGGCTAATGACTATTGGGAGGGGGAGATAATTTAGAGGTGATTGGAGGGAAGTATAGGGAGAGATGTTTGGTGAAAGTTTTCTTACACAGAGAGCGGAGAGCGTGTGGAACACGCTGCCGTGGGTGGGAATAGAGGTAGGTAGGTATTTATTTTCTTGATGGTTTATTGAGATAGGGTGCAGAATACTCCCTTTGAGCTGCTCCACACAGCAACCCTATGACTTAACCCTGGCTTAATCACAGGACCAGTTAAGCTACTAACCCGTTTGTCTTCGGACTGCGGGAGGAAAATCTGCAGCGCCCGGAGGAACCCCACAGGGTTACGGCGAACGCACAAATTCCTTACAGGCAGCGGCAGGAGACATTTGAGAGACTCTTAGATAGGCACGTAGATAACAGGTAAATGGCAGGGAAGGGTTAGATTGATCTCAGAGTAGATTAAAATGTTGGCACAGCATCGTGGACCCAAGGGCCTACGGTCTATCTGTATATTACCGTTCACAACGGTCTGCCTGATATAGTGTTCCATTTGTGTTTGTTCCTGTAAAAATTATCTGATTTACATGTAATTTAAGCTTTTCTTGTGAATGCTGCTTATCTGATGTTCTGAGCCTGAGTTGCAGCCGCAAATAGGTTTTTCACTTGTTCTGACATGTACTTGTTAAGATAAAAGTAAACTTGAATTTGGCTTCAGTTTTCCTCATACTTCTGACTCTCTTCCTTCTTTTCCGTCTCTTTCTCCTTCTCTCCCTCATTCTGCCAAGATCTGTTTCACCCCCGCACGCATATGACTGACACGTCAGAGCCCGGGCAGAAACTATAGAATGCAAACAGAAACGCGATCTGGAGCCCACCTCTTCCCCACGACGTCAGCAGATTCCCCGTGGAGAGTACCTTGAGTCACTCCCTCTGGGTGACGGTGCAGCGTTCTCAGTGATGTCACCAGGATCCCTCACCACTGGCCGAGGGTTGTCGTCTCCCCTCTGGTCACCCTCTGTCACCTTCTTTACCCCCCGCGATCTCTTCTGCCATCGCGGCACGACCGCGTAGCGGTTAGTGCCAGTTCAATTCTCACCGCTGCCTGTGAGGAGTTTGCACGGCCTCGCTGTGACCGCGTAGGTTTCCTCCGGGTGCTGTGGTTTCCCCTACAGTCCAAAGACCTGTGGTCAATTGGTCACAGGGGTGTAATCGGGCGGTACGGACTGATTGGGCTGAAAGTGCCCGTTATCGGGCCATATCTCTGAAAAAAAATACTGGGAATTGTAAGCAAGGAATTCTGCAGTTGTGGGAGGGCTGGGCTCTCCCCGGCACAGTCATCGGACTGTGTTGATCAGTGACACAAGTGATGCAGTATGTACGTTTCGATGGAGGTGAAACAGATAAAGCCAATGATAAGTCTCCCTCTAATCTGTAATCAGCAACTCCACCCCCCGCCCCCACCCAGTTCCCGTTGCTCTGTCACCGGCAACCCTCAAACCCCAGGGTCCTCGGCTCCAGAATTCCCTCCCTGAATTTTTCCACCTGCTGGGATACGTTGGGAATTCCGCCCCCATCCCGTGATTGTGTGCCAGATTCTTTCCTGCGCATCGACTGCCCACCCCCAGGATGAGTTTAACTTGGCAATTTGACAAGCAAACATCAACAGGGACTCAGAGTTTCCACACGAGCCAATCTGTATACATCACAAGGTTCCGGAACGTTGACCAGAACTGGGAGAACCAGACCTTCCACATTGACACTGGCTTTTTACCTGCATGATCTCATGCAGTGGGTGGGTGTGCGAAACCATGGCAACTGGGGCTGTCCCAACAGTCGAACCATAGCGACCGGCAGGCTTTGCATCTGAGTGGCAACGGCCGGCCTGTAATCAAACCTAGGATTGTAATCAAAACATAACAATCAGAGCCTGTAATCAAACCGAGGATTGTAATCAAAACATGACAATCAGAGCCTTTGATCAAGTCAGGGACAGTAATAAAACTGTAATCAGGCCTGGAATGTCGTAATCATGCCTGGAACCCGTATTAAGCTGTAACAACCATGGCCTGTCATCAAACCTAATCAGTCACTTCCATCATGGGCTCTAACCTCCCCAGCATCCAGGACATCTTCAAGGAGCGGTGCCTCAAAATGGTGGCGTCCATCATTAAGGACCCCCACCGCCCAGGGCGTGGCCTCTTCTCACTGTTACCATCAGGAGCCTGAAGTCCCACTCAACGATTGCTTAGCCTAAGGGTGGTGAATCAGTGGAATTCTTTGCCACAGGTGGCTGTGGAGGCCAAGTCATTGGGTGTATTTAAGAAAGAGGTTGATAGATTCTTGATTGGTCCAGGCACGAAGGGATACGGGGGGAGAAGGCAGGAGATCGGGGCTGAGAGAGAAATAGAGCAGACTCGATGGGTCAAATGGCCTAATTCTGCTCCTATGTCATATCGTCTTATGGATTCAGAAACAGCATCTTCCCCTGTGCTGTCCGATTTCTGAATGGACAATGGACCCATGAACAACAGTTCACTGCTTTTTTCTCTTTTTGACCTACTTATTTAATTAGATTTTTTTAATATACACAGAATATATGTATATACTTGTTACTGTAACTTACACTTTTAAATATCGTGTTTGGCAATGTTGCTTAATAACAAATTCCATGATATATGCTGTTGGTATTAAACCTGAGTCTGATTCAATCAGAGATTGTGACCAAATTCTATCAACTTGTGTCTCTAATGAAGTCACAAGAACCTTGATCCTGTGATCGAATCGTTGCTTTGTAATTGAACACGACTTGTAATCATATTTCTGCTCCTGACACGACACCAAGCTCCTCTCCTACTCCAAGCTCAGCTCTTCGGCAAGAACTCCCCACCCTGCACCAATGACCTTCACCCACCTCCAACCCTCCTCATCACCTCGTACAGCCCGCTCTGGTTCTCTGCCCTTGCTGGATCTCTTCACCTCGAATTGCCAACAAGACTTCAACCGTCTCGAAGCTTACCCCCTCTGAAATCACTTACCCCACTCTCTCTGCACCAATCCCAGCCTCACCATTGAACCCACAGACAAAGTTGTGGTGTGGTGCGCTGACCGCTACTTGCTGAGGCCAGGCGACATCTCTCAGACACTCCACTTGAAAAGGACCCCACTCCACACCATTGGAAAACTGTCTCCGACACCATCACTAACTTCATCCGCTCTGGAGAACTCCCAGCCACTGCCACCATATGCATAGTTCCATTACCCCATGCTGCTCGCTTCAAACCAAGATCCACAAACTTGACTGGCCAGCTAGGACTGCTGACTCTGCCTGTTCCTGTCCCACTGAACTCTTGTCCATGTCAAATCGTCTTAATTTGATTCTATCCCTCCACACCTACACCCCCGACATTTCACATCTCCTCAGTTACTTTCACTTCCCTGGCCCTGATCGCCTCATCTTCTCCATGGACGTTCAGTCCCTGTACACTTCTATCCCCCATCAAGAAGGCCTCAAATTTCTCCACTTCTTTCTCACAAATGACCCAGCCAGTTCCTCTCCACCACCACCCTCTTCCATCTGGCAGAACTGGTCCACACGTTCAGCAATTCTGCCTTTGGTTCCTTGTCCTCAACAATTCCTCCTTCGGTTCCTCCCACTTTCTCCAGGCTTGTGGGGTAGCCATGGTTACCCACATGGGCCACAGCTATGCTGTCCTTTATGTTGACTACATAGAACAGTGCCCGTTCCAAGCCTTTCCTGATGATAATCCACAACTCTTCCCGTGCTACATTGACGTCTGCACTGGGGCTGCTTCATGCACTCGCGCTGAGCTCATCAATTTCATCAACTTTGCCTCCAACTTCCACCCTGCCCTTAAATTCATCCAGTCCATTTCTGACACCTTCCTTGATCTCCATCTCTGGAGCCAAACTGTCTACCAACATCTTTTATAAACTTACCGATTCCCATGGCTATATTGACTGTACCTCTTCCCACCCTGTCTCCTGTAAAAATTGCTAGTCCCTCTTCTGCACTGCATTGGCTCCCAGAATGAGGCTTTCCTTTCCAGGACATCAGAGGTGTCCTCGTTCTTGAGAGTTCAAGGTTTCCCTTCCCCCACCATTGATGCAGCCTTCACCTGCGTCACCTCCATTTCCCGAACATCCACACTCACCCCATCTTCCCGCCGCCTGAACAGGGCTGGAGTTCCGCTTGTCCTCACCCACCACCCATCAGCCTCTGTATTCCACATACCTTTCTCCACAGCTATTGCCATCTTCAGTGGGACCCTACAGCTTCACTTCCCCCTCACCCCTGCCAACTCTCCACTTTCTGCAGGGGTAGCTCCCCTAAGTGATTTCCTTCCATTGTCCCTTCCCACTAATCTCCCTCCTGCAAGTGACAGAAGTGTTACACCTGCCAGTCCTTCCAGATGAGACAACTGGTCACCTGTGGATCTGTTGGGGTTCTGTATTGCATCTGCTGCTCCCAATGTAAGTTGGGGGGTGGTTTGTCGAGCAACTTGCCCCATCCGGGAAAAGCGTAACTTCCCACCGATCAACCACTTTGATTCTGCTTTCCGTCCCGACATGTTGGTCTACGGCCTCCTCCTGTGCTACCCCCCTCAGGCCGGAGGAGCAACTCCTCATATTCCATCTGGGTAGCCTCCATCCTGATGACGAGAATATCGATTTCTCCTTCCAGCTATTTTCTTCTCTTCTTTTGTCCTCCCTCATCCTTCTTCTTTCATTCCCCACTTGACCTCATACCTCTTCTCCTCACCTGCCTATCATCTCCCCTTGAATCCCCTCCTCCTTCCCTTTCTCCCATGGTCCACTCTCCTCTCCTATCAGGTTCCTTCTTCGCCAGCCCTTGACCTTTCCCACCCACCTGGCTTCACCTGTCACCATCCAGCTATCCCCCTTCCATCTTTTTATTCTGGCGTGTTGCCCCTTCCTTCCCAGTTCTGAGGAAGGGTCTCGGCCCGAAACGTCGACTGTTCCTTCATTTCCATAGATGCTGCCTGCAGTGTTTTGTGTGTGTCGCTCTGGTCTTCCGGCATCTGCAGAATCTCTTGTGTCTGCAACTGAACCTTCATCAGTCTTGGACCTGTTAGTGACCAGGGCTTGTAACATAAACCAGGATTACAAGCAGGGTCTCAGCAGCAGTCACTCGGACGAGGAGGGCAACTCCCACAGGTCAGGATAACTTTCGGAGTTTCACTCCTGGATGACATCTGTGTGCTGGTTCCCCTGAACGATTCCCTCTCCCTGTACAGACTACAGATACTGGGAAGTGGAGTCACACACCATCAAATGGAGGAACTCAGCAGGCTGAGCACCTGTGGGGATAATTAACGTTTCGGGTCGAGACCTTTCATCTAGACCTTGCTTATTCATTCACCCCCAATAAACCCCCTACTTTCTGTGCACTGGGGAATGTGTGGCCAGATTGTGCTTGAACTCCACCTACAAGTTTGCTGGTGATACCAGCATGATGGGCCATCTCAGATAATGATGAGTCAGAGCACAGGAAGGAGACAGAAAGTTATCATGACAGCAACCTTTCCCTCAAGGTCCAGAAAAGAGCCGGCCATTAACTTCAAGAAGGGGAGCAGTGGACATGCTCCTGTCTACATCAATGGTCCTGAGGTCAAGAGGGTTGAGAACTTGAGGTTGCTAGGTGTGAACATCACCAACAGCCTGTCGGGGTCCAACAATATTGATGTTATGGCCAAGAAGGATTACCAACGTCTCAACTTCTTCAAGAGGCTGGAAAAAAATTGGTTTGTTGCCTTTGACCCTTACCAATTTTAAGTGACACACCACAGAAAGCATCTGATCTGATCATGGCTCAGTACGGCAACGGCTCTGTATGTGACCAAGAGACTGCTGAGAGTTGGAAACTCGTGGAAACTAGCCTCCCCACCAATGGTCTCAGTCGACACTTCTCACTGCCTCAGTAAAGCAGCCGGCAGAATATAAGACCGCACTCACCCCGGATAGTCTCTCTTCTCTCTCCTCCCGTCAGGCAGAAGATACAAGAGCTTAGAAGTACCTGCAGGCTCAAGAACAGACCTATCCCACTGTTATCAGACTAGTCAATAGTTCCCTGGGTCAAGGTGGACTCTTCACCTCACAATCTAGCTCATTATGATCTTGCACTTTATCATTTTGGGGTGGCTGGGTGTAGATATGTCTCTACCAAAGAAGGTGTGAGGAGCTCCTTCCCTCCACTAGCCTGCTGGTCACCCTTGGGTAGCACCTGTTTAGCCCCCTCTCAGGGTCACATAAACCCATGGGAGCAGGTGGTGGACGGTCACATTGGCAGCCGGTGCAGATCACAAGTCCTGGTTACACGACCACTGACGCCAGGCAGACAATCTCTGAAGAGTATTGATAATGGCTGGAGTTACCCGTCTTGTAAAGACACTGTCCAGAAGACGGCAATGGCAAACCACTTCTGTGGGAAAATTTTCCAAGAACAATCATGGTCACCATAATCACCCACGTCATACAACACGGCACATAACAAACAAACCTTATTGTCCACCCACACTGCACTTTCTCTGTAGCTGTTACACTTTATTCTGCATTCTGTAGTCATTATATTTCATCAGGAGTTTGAGGAGAATTGGTATATAACCAAAGATTCTTGCAAATTTCTACAGACGGAGAGCTTCTGACTGATAACATGGGAAAAATACAACATCATCCACAGTGCAAGGAGGAGACCAATTCAGCATGTTACTTAAATGGTGAGAGGTCAGTGTCCATGAACAGCCCCCGCTGATAGAATATGTGCAGGGGAGTGAAGCAGTGGAGCAGTTTATTGACTTTCCGCAGGAGGGTTTGGGGACAGGAACAAGGGTGTCTTCCTAAAGTTCTACGCGGCCTTGGTGGGACCACATCTGGAGTGTTGTGGATAAGTTTGGTCTCATGTCTGAACGGAGCCTCCACGTGCTGTTCACGTCACTGTGGTCAAATCTGCAGATGTTACCCATGTGGGTGGAGGAATGGATCAAATTGTTGTTGCTGATTTATAAAATAAAGTAACTGGGACCAGGACACACGCACTCTTACAACTCAAGTATTCTTTTTATTGTCCTTGTGCACAAGGAGAACAGCATGGCGCCTGTCTCCCACACTGTTCTGGTTTGAACAGAAAACTGCCATTTTTACACAGAATTGGCTTATCAGTTAAGGATGTTGGACATTTGGTAAGTTAGAAAAACAATTGTCTCTCAAAACAATTATTCAGTGTGTTTCACATCCTTCAGTTATTCTTATCTCATCGGCCTCTGGCACCCCTACCTTGTAAAGGGAAGCTATGTTTTAGGAAGGCCTTTCAGTGAAAGACTCAGAACAGAGGCCTCATTCATCTGGTTTTAGAGCACAATGCCCCAGTCACCCCAGCCCATCTCGTCTCTAGAAAGCAGAGGTGTCGCTGGCAGTCTCACTTCAAAGGTCACACCTAACTACAACTGACCCAGGCTATCCTTGCCTGGATGTTGTCTTTAACCCTCATCTTACCTCAACTTACACACTCTCTCCCCATTGTCCTGTAGACAGAAATGCATAAATCTTACTGAACTTCAATCGGGCAGAGTCTCTGAAACCCTGTGACCGTTTCATCAAGGACGGTTGGCTATTGATGTCAGGGATGTGCGGGCAACACTCCTGGCACGTACCAGCTCTCGGACAACAGAAAGTCAAGTGCTAGTCAACTTTGAAGGGCCACGGTGTGGGTTGCCAGCATTTCGGCAGTCACGTGGTTTGGCTCGTGTCACCTAGCACTAAGGCTCTGTTAGCAGCCACCTCCTGCAGTGCTGCATAGTCCACATTAATGCTCTCACAAGCCAGTCTGGCAGGAACACTGCAATCCAGAAACACTCAGTCTCCATAGCCCTACGCAGTGGCATGTAGAGGTGGTATATCTACTCCTCCGCAACTTCGCCTCAGACCAGAGATCCCATTTTGGAAGGACTGTCCCAGCAGCCTGTTGGCCAGAGATCCAGTAAGTACCATTGACAGGATTCGGAGGGTCACCAGTTGTGTAGACATTGCACAGACTGTTGCCTAAGTCTAGACTCGTCCCTTGATGGTTACAGTAACATCCTTACCCCTATCCCCATGAAACAGCTTCAGAGCGGGGTGGGGGGGGGGGGGTTATGTGACTGTTGCAAGTCGTTTGATAAAATAGCTACATTGGCAAGAGTCATTGCTACGGGCAGTGCAGGTCCATCCTCCATTCACAGTTCCAATTTTGTTATCAAAGTAAATGGACTCAAACTCGTTATGGTCCAGGGGTACAAACGCATTGGCAAACCACCTTCTGGAATGTATAGGCCCTCTCTAGCGTACTCCCAACGGGCTGACCTGTCAGGACACAACATACGGTCATAACTAGGGTGAAGCCAAGTGTTTGGAGTATTACTCCTGAGATGCAAGCGGAAAACAGATATCCAGATTACCCAAGACTCATAGTGCTCAGTGATGGTAAATCGCAAGTGATGGAGACTTCAGTCCATCGGTCCCAATCACCAATGTTCTTCTGGCCACATGTTTTCTAGTCCAGTGGCACCGCTGGCTCAATGTGTCAGGCGTGTAATCATGTCAAGACGTACAAGCAAGCTGGATGAACTCAGCAGGTCTGGCAGCATCTGTTGAAATGAGCAGTCAACGGATGCTGCCCAACCTGCTGAGTTCATCCAGCTTGTTTGTACGTCTTGATTTGACCACAGCATCTGCAGTGTACTTTCTGTAATCATGTCGACTTCTCCTGGACCTTTGAAGAGCTAGATGTGGTCAGCAATACTCTCCATGGAGCTCCAGGCAGCTCTTTCGTAAGTAGGCTCTCAGCAGTACCCAATCTCCCGTCCAGCAGGGGCTCCCAACCTTTTTTATGCCATGCACCAAAACAATGGTCCCAGGCTGGGAATCCCCTGCTCTGAGACAACATAATCTTCTGGGCTTCAAGTACCTATTGACAGAAAACTTTAAGAGCTTGTGTGAGTGCTGTACAATAATACAACATGCTTTCGCTCATAATATGTCCATCTGTCTCATTTGAAAGGGAGGGGTGACTGGCAAGTGCTGGACAGGTAGTAATGCAGGACAAGGAATGGAGGATAAATTGAATAAGTGTTTCACTGTGGAAGACACTAGCAGTATGGAGGAAGTTCCAGGTGTCAAGGGTCATGAAGTTACCATAACTAGAGAGAAAGTTCTTTGGAAACTGAAAGTTCTTAAGGTAGATAAGTCACCTGGACCAGATGGACTACAGCCCAGGATTCTGAAAGAGGTTGTTGAAGAGATTGTGGAGGCATTAGTAATGATCTTTCAAGAATCACTAGATTCTGGATTTGTTCCGGAGAACTGGAAAATTGCAAATGTCACTCCACTCTTCAATAAGGGAGAGAGGCAAAGTAAAGAAAACTATAGGCCAGTTAGCCTGAGTTCTGTGGTTGGGAAGATGTTGGAGTCAATTTTTAAGGATGTGGTTTTGGGGTATTTGGCCAAAGTCAACATGTTTCCTTGAGGGAAAATCTTGCCTGACAGATGTGTTTGAATTTTTTGAGGAAATAACAAGCAGGGTAAACAAAGGAGAATCCGTGGATGTTGTGTATTTGGAATTTCAGAAGGCCTTTTGCTATGTTTTGTGACTTCAAAATATTACAGTAATTCAAAGGAAGATATTGGAGTCTGAAATGTGAGTGTAACTTTGTCTTTTACTTTAAGTGATGATGTATGCTATTTATATATTTTTACATACAACAGTCCTTCCAGGTGAGGCAACACTTCACCTGCTGGGGTTGTCCATTGTGTCCAGTGCTCCTGAAGCAGCCCTTGACCTATATTGCTAAGGTCCATTGTAAATTGGGGAACTGCTTCATCATACACCTCCGCACATCACTACCCGATGGCCAAACATTTTAATTCCCATTCCTGTTCCCGTTTTGACATGTTGGTCCACGGTCTCCTCCTGTGCCAAGATGAGGCCACCCTCTGGGTGAAGGAGCAACACCTTATATTTTGTCTCGGTAGCCTCCAACCTGTTGGCATGAATATTGATTTCTTCTTCTAGTGAACTAATTTCCCACCCCCCCCCCCCACTCTATTCCCCACACTGACCTTTTTCCTCTTCTTATCTATTAATTCCCCCGGATCCCCTCCTCCTTTCCTTTCTCCTATGGTCCTATCAGATTCCTTCTTCTCCGGCCCTTGACCTTTCCCAGCCATCTGGCTTCACCTATCACCTTCCAGCTAACCTCCTTCCCCCCCCCCACCCAATTTTTATTCTGGCGTCTAACCCCTCCTTTCTCAGTCCTGAAGAAGGGTCTCGGCCTGAGATGTCGACTGTCTATTACTCTCCATGGACACTGCCTGACCTGCTGAGTTCCTCCAGCATTTTGTGTGTGTTGCAATATATTTACAGTATTTCTCAGGTGTCACTGTAATATTAAATACACAGCAGTCTTCCCTGCTTAGCTATAAACTCCAACTCCATAGAGAATGCACCTCAACTATTATTACTATATAATACAACTATACAGACATCCACTGTATAGAAAATGTTAACTTGTCCCATTCAGGCCAAAAGATTTAATCGCTTTCAAGGATTTCTTACTTCTGTGGGATAATGTCTTTCCTGACAAGGGGGGTCACTCTGTGAGACTTGTGCAGTCTCACGTTCTGAAATCTTCTCCATGGTGGTTGTAGGAGTTGACTCTGAGACTGCAGGAAAGAGCTTTTACACGTAGATTCTGGTTCCTTATGCTCACAAAAGCTGAATGCTTGCAACTTTCCTGAATCTTCTTTAACTCTCTTCCAGCTTAAAACGAAGCCACATTTCACAAGCAACATCTGAAGCTTTCTGATATGTTGCCGATATGCAGCAGTCAGACCACTGCTTTCACAATTCCTCTGAATAACGTTGTCCTTCCTTGGTCCAATACGCTTTCCACCAGAGGCACAGAGGCTGACCCCAGCACATGTTTGTCTTCGATTGGCAGAGGTTCATGGTGCTCAGTGTGGAGACATTAGTAGCATCACCCAGTGCCTTTCTTAATTCACTTTCATTTGATTCTGTTGCAGGGGATGTGGCATGCAAATGGTGGATGGATCGCCAACTAAGTTGCAGTTGTCTCAGCCAGTCACATTCCCACTATGCTGCTCTCCTGTTGGTTGTTGTATTTCACTGTATGAATGCCATTCCCATAGGGGTTAGCTTTCTCCGGTATATGTTCTTAGTTGGATCTCTGCAGGCTTCAGTTTAAAATGTCATTCAAACTCATTTTGTGGAATGACTGAAACAGCTGAGCTGGTGTCTAATTTTTTTTCAATTAATTTCCCATTTCACTCGCCTATTGTTAGTTTTTCATTGTAAATCTTAAGGCCATCAAGTCCTGTGTCACCTTCTTCATTATCAGATTTTTCATCAACACATCAGCGCTCTATTTGAAACTGCAACTTGATTTTTTAGCTTTTACTCTTCCCTGATCAGTCCATTTATTTTTGTCTGCTTGACATGCTCTTTGTATGTGTCCTACTTTGCATTGGTCTGGTACATGTGAGCCCCTGCCACAACGATAACACAATTTGTTTGGTCAGAACGGTTTCGGTTTAGACGTTGCAATTTTGTTCGTGCTCACTTTCATTTGTGAATGCCACTCAATTGTGTCTGTCGATTGTTCCCATTGATACAGTGATTTCAACTGCTCTTTTAAATGTGAGATGTACTTCAGTTAGGAGCTGTTATCTTGTAAGAAAAATGCTTTCTTGTAAGATTCCACAAACTAAAAGATCTTTCAGTGTATCATTAAGCCCATCACTGAACTGACAATGCTCAGACAATCCCAATTCAGCCACGTACACTGAAATGGACTCCTCCTCTTGTTGTTTCCACTTATGAAACCTAAAGCGTTCTGCAGTCAACAATGGTTTTGATTCTAAATGTTCCTGCATTACTTTGACAACTTCAGCAAGGCTAATTTCTCCTCATTTGGTTGGAACAGTTCAACTTTGAAGCAAACTGGATGCCTTTAAACACAATGCACTCAGCAAAATTGGCACTTGTTTCTCACTTGCTATTTTGTTTGCTTCAAAATATTGTTCAATTAGCTCTGTATACATGAGCCAATTATCTCTTGTGGAATCAAATGCACCAATCTTTCCGATGTAGCCAGCATTTCTGCTATTTTTATGATTATTATCACATGGTACTCATTCCTTATGAACCTGTGAATTCTTCCGTTTTCTTACTTAAAAAAAAAACTTGACCATGTCTTCCCTTCTGAATAACATGTACTGGGCTGCATTTTTTACTTTCTGTGTATTTTTTTTAGTTTAAACATCTCAGTGAGCTTCAACCGGCCGATAGCCATCTTGGGTTCATTTTGAAAATACGTCGCCGACAATGGGAGCTTTATCACTTCAAAACATTAAATTAATTCAAAGGAAGTCTGAATTTTAAGTCCAGTTTTGTCCTTTACTTTAGGTAAGGTACACACATATTGTGTGGTAGCATGATGATGTATGTAATTCACTTATTTTTACATATAACCCATAATTAATTATTAAAATGAACAATAATGCTTGATCAAACAATATATATACACAAGTTTACTCAAATGTTACTGAAATATTAAAAACACAACACCTTAACGAGCTATGAGCCCACGGTATTACTGGAAAGATAAAGCAGAGGTTGTTAGGAGGCAAAGAGTAGGAATAAGGAGCGTGTTTGCTGATTGGTTGCCGGTGACTAGTGGTGTCCCACAGAGGCAGGTGTTGGACCACTTCTTTTCACCTTATATGTCAATGATTTAGATGATGGATTCAATGGTTTTGTGGCTTGATACAAAGATAGATGGAGTGGCAGGTGGTGTTGAGGAAGTAGAGAGGCTACAGAAGGACTTAGACAGATTAGGAGAATGGGTAAAGAAGTGGCAGATGGAATACAGTGTCAGGAAGTGTATGGTCATGCACTTTGGGAGCAGGAATAAAAGCATAGAATATTTTCTAAATGGAGGGAAAATTCAAAATCCAAGGTACAAAGGGACTTGGGAGATTCCCTTAAGGTTAACCTGCAGGTTGAGTCTGTGATGAGGAAGGGAAACACAACGTTAGCATTAGTTTCAAGTGGGCTAGAATATAAAAGTAAGGGTGTAATGTTGAGGCTTTATAAGGCCGTGGTGAGGCCTCACTTGGAGTATTGTGAGCAGTTTTGGGCCCCTTATTTAAGAAAGAATGTGCAGACGTTGGAGAGGGCCCAGAAGAAGTCCATGTGAATGATCTTGGAAACAAAAGGGTTAACATATGTTTTTCTGTCTCTAGACCTGTACATGACAGAGTTTAGAAGGATGAGCAGGGATCTCATTGGTTACTTAATGGCTTGGACAGAGTGGATGTGGACAGTATGTTTCCAGTAGTGAGAGATCCTAGGACCAGAGAGCACAGCCTCAGATTAAAGGGATGTCCCTTTATAACTAGGGTGAGGAGGAATTTCTTTGGCTAGAGGGCAGTGAATGTGTGGAATTTGTTTTAGGGATCTGCTGTGTATCAGGGTCAGGGTCCAGCCTGTTCTTCCTCACTGTCGCCCTCCCATTGTTTCAGTCTCTGCGACCACGTCCCAATGACTCCAGGCCCCAAGCTGGAGTTGCCAACTTGCATTGCTGCAAGAGGTTCAAATTCTCATTTATTGTCTACATGTAGACACCGAGGTGCATAACACAGTACATATAACGCATACAGATAACACGCCACAAATAAATTGACAAATAATATGGTTAAAGTTCAAAAGTAAACATAATAACGCTGCTAATGGCCGGGGGGAGCTGTTTCCAATCGTAACAATCCTGGTGCTACAGTACCTCCTGCCTGATGGTAGGGGGTGAAAGAGATTGATGGGAGGGATCAGGGTCCTGTGTGCACAGTGTCCCTGGCAAATATCTCTACTGGGTGGAAGAGAGACCCTGACGATCCTCTCGGCAGCTCTCGCAATCCTTTGTAGCGTCTTGTCCAGCAATTCCTGTACCGGATGGGGATGCAGCTGGTCAGAACAACCCAATGGTGTTCCTGTAAAAATTGGTTACAGTGGGGTTGGGGGGTGGTTGCCTCAGTCCCCTCGGGAAGTGGAGATGCTGCTGTGCTTTCTTGACTAAAGAGGAGGCGGGGTATGCAGGTACCAGGTGAGATCATCCATTATGTGCACTCCTCCACGGAGGAGCCGTGTGTGTGTAGTGAGGAGTGGGCAGCCTGTCTCTTCCAAAAGTCCCTTCATCTCTTTGGTCTTGTCCACATTGGGACTCAAGTTGTGGTGCTGGCCACTCATCCTCTGTGTGTGCTGACTGGCCATTGTTGTTGATGAGGTCGACCACTGTTGTGTCATCAGTGAACTTGATGATGCGGTTTGAGCTGGATCTGGCGGTGCAGTCAGTCAGCAGGTAGCCCTGGGCAGTGATGGAGCTAGAGATGCTTCAGCCATCACGGATGGACTGTTCAGCCTGCCTGTCTAGATATCCAGGATCCAGTTACAGACACAATAGTTCTGATGGTGTACAGGAGTGAGATATATCTGTCAGATGAGTAGTCTTGCATTCAACATAAGAAATTGGAGGAGGAGTCGGCCATCTTGCCCATTGAGCCTGCTCTGCCATTCAACAAGATCATGGCTGATCTGGCCATAGACTTATTTCCTCCTACCTGCCTTTTCCCCATCACCCTTAATTCCCCTACTATGCAAAAATCTATCCAACCTTGTCTTAAATATATTTACTGAGGTGGCCTCCACTGCTTCATTGGGCAGAGAATTCCACAGATTCACCACTTTCTGGGAAAAGTAGTTCCTCCTCATCTCTGTCCTAAATCTACTCCCCCAAACCTTGAGGCTATGTTCCCTCGTTCTAGTCTCACCTACCAGTGGAAACAACTTTCCTGCCTCTATCTTAGCTATTCCTTTTATAATTGTATATTGTATGTTTCTATAAGATCTCCTCTCATTCTTCTGAATTCCAATGGGTACAGTCCCAGGCAACTCAATCTCTCCTCTTAATCTAACCCCCTCATCTCTGGAATCAACCAGGTGAAGCTCCTCTGCACCGTCTCCAAAGCCAGTATATCCTTCCTCCAGTAAGGATACCAGCACTGTACACAGTACCCCAGGTGCGGCCTCACCAGTACCCTGTACTGTTGTGGCATAACCTCCCTGCTCTTAAATTCAATCCCTCTAGCAATGAAGGCAAACATTCCATTTGCCTTCTCGATAGCCTGCTGTACCTGCAAACCAACCTTTTGTGATTCATGCACAAGCACTCCCAAGTCCCTCTGCACAGCAGCACGCTGCAATCTTTTACCATTTAAATAATAATCTGCTCTTTCGTTTTTCCTTCCAAAGTGGGTGACCTCACATTTACCAACATTGTACTCCATCTGTCAGACCCTTGCCCACTCACTTAACCTAAATGTACCTCTCTGCCTGCTCTCCGTATCTTCTGCACAGTTTGCTTTTCCACTCACTTTAGTATCATCAGCAAACTTAAATACATTCCGCTCAGTCCCCTCTTCCAGATCGTTAATGTACAGTGGCATGCAAAAGTTTGGGCACCCCTGGTCAAAATTTCTGTTACTGTGAATAGTTAAGTGAGTAGAAGATGAACTGATCTCCAAAAGTCATAAAGTTAAAGATGAAACATTCTTTTCAACATTTTAAGCAAGATTCGTGTATTATTTTTGTTTTGTACAATTTTAGAGTGGGGAAAAAAGGAAAGGAGCACCATGCAAAAGTTTGGGCACCGCAAGAGATTTGAGCTCTCAAATAACTTTTACCAAGGTCTCAGACCTTAATTAGCTTGTTAGGGCTATGGCTTGTTCACAATCATCATTAGGAAAGGCCAGGTGATGCAAATTTCAAAGCTTTATAAATACCCTGACTCCTCAAACCTTGTCCCAACAATCAGCAGCCATGGGCTCCTCTAAGCAGCTGCCTAGCACTCTGAAAATTAAAATAAATGATGCCCACAAAGCAGGAGAAGGCTATAAGAAGATAGCAAAGCGTTTTCAGGTAGCCGTTTCCTCAGTTCATAATGTAATTAAGAAACGGCAGTTAACAGGAATGGTGGAGGGCAAGTTGAGGTCTGAAAGACCAAGAAAACTTTCTGAGAGAACTGCTCGTAGGATTGCTAGAAAGGCAAAGCAAAACCCCCGTTTGACTGCAAAAGACCTTCAAGAAGATTTAGCAGTCTCTGGAGTGGTGGTGCACTGTTCTACTGTGCAGCAACACCTGCACAAATATGACCTTCATGGAAGAGTCATCAGAAGAAAACCTTTCCTGCATCCTCACCACAAAATTCAGCATCAGACGTTTGCAAAGGAACATCTAAACAAGCCTGATGCATCTTGGAAACAAGTCCTGTGGACCGATGAAGTTAAAATAGAACTTTTTGGCCGCAATGAGCAAAGGTATGTTTGGAGAAAAAAGGGTGCAGAATTTCATGAAAAGAACACCTCTCCAACTGTTAAGCACAGGGGTGGATCGATCTTGCTTTGGGCTTGTGTTGCAGTAGAGGGAAGAATGAATTCAATTAAATACCAGCAAATTCTGGAAGCAAACATCACACCGTCTGTAAAAAAGCTGAAGATGAAAAGAGGATGGCTTCTACAACAGGATAATGATCATAAACAAACCTCAAAATCCACAATGGACTACCTCAAGAGGCACAAGCTGAAGTTTTTGCCATGGCCCTCACAGTCCCCCGACCTAAACATCATCAAAAATCTGTGGATAAACCTCAAAAGAGCAGTGCATGCAAGACAGCCCAAGAATCTCACAGAACTAGAAGCCTTTTTGCAAGGAAGAATGGGCAGAAATCCCCCAAACAAGAATTGTTTCTTAACTGGCTACAGAAAGCGTTTACAAGCTGTGATACTTGCCAAAGGGGGTGTTACTGACCATGCAGGGCGCCCAAACTTTTGCTTCGGGCCCTTTTCCTTTTTTGTTATTTTGAAACTGTAAAAGATGGAAATAAAAAAAGTAATCTTGCTTAAAATATTAAAGAAATGTGTCATCTTTAACTTTATACCTTTTGGAAATCAGGTCATCTTTTACTTGCTTAGCTATTCACAGTAATAGAAATCTTAACCGGGGTGCCCAAACTTTTGCATGCCACTGTATATTGTGAACAGTTCCGGGCCCAGCACCAGCCCCTGCGACACACCACTCACCACTGATTGCCAACCAGAGTAGCACCCATGTATCCCAACTCATCAGGGCCTAATGGTCTGCATCCCAGGGTACTCAAGGAGGTGGCTCTAGAAATCGTGGACGCATTGGTAATCATTTTCCAATGTTCTATAGATTCAGGATCAGTTCCTGAGGATTGGAGGGTGGCTAATGTTATCCCACTTTTTAAGCAAGGAGGGAGAGAGAAGACAGGGAATTATAGACCAGTTAGCCTGGCATCAGTGGTGCGGAAGATGCTGGAGTCAATTATAAAAGATAATAAGTACTCCTGCTTGAGTACTGTTGGGGGGGACAGCCTACCTGGGAGAAGCAACAGTGGCCGTGCCTCCGGCATAGAGTCCGGCCCTGTAGCTCAGAAGGGTAGGGAAAGGAAGAGGAAGGCAGTAGTAATAGGGGATGCAATAGTTAGGGGGTCAGATAGGCAATTCTGTGGACGCAGTCAGGAGACCCGGATGTTAGTTTGCCTCCCTGATGCCAGGGTCCGGGATGTTTCTGATCGTGTCCAAGATATCCTGAAGTGGGAGGGTGAGGAGCCAGAGGTTGTGGTACATATAGGTACCAATGATATGGGTAGGAAAAGGGAAGAGGTCCTGAAAGGAGAATATAGGGAGTTAGGAAGAAAGTTGTCAAGAAGGACCGCAAAGGTAGTAATCTCGGGATTACTGCCTGTGTCACGTGACAGTGAGAGTAGGAATGGAATGAGGTGGAGGATAAATGCGTGGCTGAGGGATTGGAGCAGGGGGCAGGGATTCAAGTTTCTGGATCATTGGGATCTCTTTTGGGGCAGGTGTGACCTGTACAAAAAGGACGGGTTACACTTGAATCCTAGGGGGACCAATATCCTGGCGGGAAGGTTTAATAGAGCTGTTAGGGAGGGTTTAAACTAATTTGGGAGGGGGATGGGAACTGGAATGATGGAGCGGAGGAGAGGGAAAACAGAAATAGATCTAAGGTAGTGAGCAGTAAGGACGTCAGGAAGGACAGGCAGGTGATGAAGCAAATTTGCAGCCATTGGGATGAGTTGCAGTGCAATAAAGTTGCCGTGCAATCAATGCAAAAAATACCAAATACCGGACTTAAGGTGTTATACTTAAATGCACGCAGCATAAGGAATAAGGTGGATGATCTTGTCGTACAGTTACAGATTGGCAGGTATGATATTGTGGCCATCACTGAGACGTGGCTAAAGGATGCATGTCTCTGGGAGCTGAACGTCCAAGGATACACGGTGTATTGTTAGGATAGGCAGGTAGGTAGAGGGGGTGGTGTGGCTTTAATGGTAAGAAATGATATTAAATCATTAGAAAGAGCTGACATAGGATTGGAAGGTACAGAATCTTTATGGGTTGAGCTAAGAAATTGCAGGGGTAAAAGGACCCTGATGGCAGTTATCTACAGGCCTCCTAACAGCTGCAGTGATGTGGACTACAGATTACAACAGGAAATAGAAAAGGCTTGCCAGAAGGGCAGTGTTATGATAATTGGAGGGGATTTTAACATGCAATTGGATTGGGAAAATCAGGTTGGCACTGGATCTCAAGAGAGAGAATTTGTAGAATGTCTACAAGATGGCTTTTTAGAACAGCTTGTTGTTGAGCCCACTAGGGGATCGGCTGTACTGGATTGGGTATAGTGTAATGAACCAGAGGTGATTAGAGAGATGGAAGTGAAGGAACCCTTAGGAGGCTGTGATCACAACATGACTGAGTTCACTGTGAAATTTGAGAAAGAGAAGCCGAAATCCGATGTGTCGGTATTTCAGTGGAGTAAAGGAAATTACAGTGGCATGAGAGGGGAACTGGCCAAGGTTTACTGGAAAGGGACACTAACGGGAAGGACGGCAGAGCAGCAGTGTCTAGAGTTTATGTGAAAAGTGAGGAAGGTGCAAGACAGATATATTCCAAAGAAGAAATTTTTGAATGGAAAAAGGATGCAACTGTGGCTGACAAGAGAAGTCAAAGCCAAAGTAAAAGCAAAGCAGAGGGCATACAAGGGAGCAAAATTTAGTGGGAAGACAGAGGATTGGGAAGTTTTTAAAAGCTTACAGAAGGAAACTAAGAAGGTCATTAAGAGGGAAAAGATGAACTATGAAAGGAAGCTAGCAAATAACATCAAAGAGGATACTAAAAGCTTTTTCAAGTATATAAAGAGTAAAAGACAGGTGAGAGTAGATATAGGACCAATAGAAAATGATGCTGGAGAAATTGTAATGGGAGATAAGGAGATGGCAGAGGAACTGAACGAGTATTTTGCATCAGCAATATACCGGACATTCAAGGGTGTCAGGGAAGAGAAATACGCGTAGTCACAATTACAACAGAGAAAGTACTCAGAAAGCTGAATAGTCTAAGGGTAGATAAATCTCCTGGACCAGATGGAATACACCCTCGTGTTCTGAAGGAAGTAACAGTGAAGATTGCGGAGGCATTAGCAATGATCTTTCAAAAGTCGATAGATTCTGGCCTGGTTCCAGAGGACTGGAAGATTGCAAATGTCACTCTGCTATTTAAGAAAGGGACAAGGAAGCAAAAAGGAAATTATAGACCTGTTAGCTTGACATCAGTGGTTGGGAAGTTGTTGGAGTCGATTGTCAAGGATGAGGTTACGGAGTACCTGGATGCATATGACAAGATAGGCAGAACTCAGCATGGTTTCCTCAAAGGAAAATCCTGCCTGACAAACCTAGTGTAATTTTTTGAGGAAATTACAAGTAGGCTAGACAAGGGAGATGCAGTGGATGTTGTGTATTTGGATTTTCAGAAGACCTTTGACAAGGTGCCGCACATGAGGCTGCTAAACAAGATAAGAGCCCATGGAATTACGAGAAAGTTACATATGTGGATAGAGCATTGGTTGATTGGCAGGAAACAGAGTGAGAATAAAGGGATCCCATTCTGGTTGGCTGCCAGTTACCAGTGGTGTTCCACAGGGGTCCATGTTGGGGCCGCTTCTTTTCACATTGTTTACCAACGATTTGGATTATCAAATAGATGGTTTTGTGGCTAAGTTTGCTGATGATACAAAGATAGGTGGAGGGGCCGGTAGTGCTGAGGAAACAGAGAGTCTGCAGAGAGACTTGGATAGATTGGGGGAATGGGCAAAGAAGTGGCAAATGAATTAAAATGTCAGAAAGTGTACGGTCATGCACTTTGGTAGAAGAAGTGAAAGAGCAGACTATTATTTAAATGGGGAGAGAATTCAAAGTTCTGAGATGCAACAGGACTTGGGAGTCCTCGTGCAGGATACCCTTAAGGTTAACCTCCAGGTTGAGTCGGTGGTGAAGAAGGCGAATGCAATGTTGGCATTCATTTCTAGAGGAATAGAGTATAGGAGCAGGGATGTGATGTTGAGGCTCTATAAGGCACTGGTAAGACCTCACTTGGAATACTGTATGCAGTTTTGGGCTCCTTATTTAAGAAAGGATGTGCTGACATTGGAGAGGGTTCAGAGAAGATTCACTAGAATGATTCTGGGAATGAGAGGGTTAACATATGAGGACCGTTTGACCGCTTTCGGACTGTACTCCTTGGAGTTTAGAAGAATGAGAGGGGACCTCATAGAAACATTTTGAATGTTGAAAGGCATGGACAGAATGGATGTGGGAAAGTTGTTTCCCATGGTGGGGGGGTCTAGTACGAGAGGACATGACTTGAGGATTGCAGGACGCCCATTCAGAACAGAGATGCAAAAACATTTTTTTAGCCAGAGGGTGGTGAATCTGTGGAATTTGTTGCCACGGGCGGCAGTGGAGACCAAGTCATTGGGTGTATTTAAGGCAGAGATTGATAGGTATCTGAGTAGTCAGGGCATCAAAGGTTATGGTGAGAAGGCAGGGGGAGTGGGACTAAATGGGAGAATGGATCAGCTCATGATAAAATGGCGGAGCATCTAAAAAAGAGGGTGGCATGGCTTTACCTAACTTTCGCTTATATTACTGGGCAGCTAATATACGTTGTGCTGCCTTCTGGTCTTTCTTCCACGGTCAACCTGAGTGCCCTAACTGGGTGGCAATGGAGTTGAGCTCCACTAAAGAATTATCTATATCTGCACTTCTTGGCTCTGCACTCCCTAGCAGTCTGCCCAGATCAATAGCTAATCCTCTGGTTAGACACACTTTGCGTATATGGGCTCAGTTCAGGAAATGCTATGGTTTTCAAGGGTTTTCCATTTCTAGCCCTGTCGCACATAATCACCTTTTTTTTACCTACTACGTTCGATTCAGCATTCCATGTTTGGTACAGGAAGGGCATTAGACATTTTGAAGATCTCTTCATTGATAACCGCTTTGCTTCTTTTCAACAGCTCTCTGTTAAGTTCAACCTGCCTAATGCTCACTTTTTCAGATATCTTCAAATCCGACACTTCACTGCTCCTTTAATTCCTAACTTTCCTGAAATGCCTGCGAAAAATGCTATGGACCTATTTCTCTCCATTAATCCACTAGGTAAAGGTTTAATTTCAATTATCCAAGATAAACTAGCAGCCTTACGACGGGCCCCTGTGGATAAAATTTAAATGGCCTGGGAGCAGGATTTAAATATCACCTTATCCGAGGAGAGCTGGGACTCAGTTCTCAAGTCGGTTAACTCAACCTCTCTTTGTGCTCGCCATTGTCTCTTACAGTTTAAGATTGTTCATAGAGCCCATATGTCTAAATCTAAACTATCTCGATTCTACCCTGGCATTAGTCCGCTCTGTGATAAATGCAAGAGGGGCGTGGCCTCTCTCATCCATATGTACTGGCTCTGTCCTAGCTTGGAGAAATTCTGGAAAGATGTCTTCACTACACTATTGGGTATTCTGAATCAGCACCTAGAACCTAACCCCTTAATTGCTCTGTTCGGTTTTTGGGGCGAGACAGATTTATGTCTGGGTCCGACCAAATGCCGAATACTATCCTTTGCCTCTCTCCTGGCGAGACGCTTGATCCTCCTTAGATGGAGAGATGTTGCCCCGCCCACTCATGCGCAATGGCTTAACGACATTATGGCCTGCTTGGACCTCGAAAAAATTCATTATTCAGTTCTCAATTCGGATTTAAAGTTCCATAAGGTCTGGGGGCCTTTTATCGAGTACTTTCATAACCTTCCTCTTGACTAGGGTTTTTTTTCTTTTCGGTCCCTTGCTTTCAGCTCCCTTTTTTTTCCTGGTAGTAGGCATTATTATCCTCTGTTGCTAAGTGTATTCACAGTCTGGGAGTTTGACTGTCCAGACTTATACTCTCTATATTGTGTGGTGGTTGGTCTGGAATTGTTTTTTTTTCTCGTGTTGTGGGGTTTGGGGAGGACACTAAGCTCACTTGTCTTTAATTTAGGTGCTTTTTTGTTAAATTCTCTTCCTTTGTAGCATATTATTATTGTATGCTTAACCTTGCTCTGTATTAATGCTCCTCACTGGGATTTGGGGTTTTTAATTTTGTAAAATGTTTTGAAAAACTAATTTAAAAAAATTTTTAAAAAATAAAATGGCGGAGCAGACTCGATGGGCCAAATGGACGACTTCTGCTCCTTTGTCTTATGGTCTAAGATGAAATAGTGGCACATTTGGATAGCAATAACAGGATCAGTCCAAGTCAGCATAGATTTACGAAGGGGAAATCATGCTTGACTAATCTTCTGGAATTTTTTGAGGATGTAACTATGAAAGTGGACAAGGGAGAGCCAGAGGATGATGTGTACCTGGACTTTCAGAAAGCCTTTGATAAGGTCCCACATAGGAGATTAGTGGGCAAAATTAGAGCACATGGTATTGGAGGTAGGGTACTAACATGGATAGAAAATTGTTTCGCAGACAGGAAACAAAGAGCAGGGATTAATGGGTCCCTTTCAGAATGGCAGGCAGTGACTAGTGGGGTACCGCAAGGGTCGGTGCTGGGACCACAGCTATTTACAATATACATTGATGATTTAGATGAAGGGATTAAAAGTAACATTGGCAAATTTGCAGATAACACAAAGCTGGGTGGCAGTGTGAAATGTGAGGAAGATGTTAGGAGAATGCAGGGTGACTTGGACAGGTTGGGTGAGTGGGTAGATGCAGTTTAATGTGGATAAATGTGAGGTTATCCACTTTGGTGGCAAGAACAGGAAGGCAGATTACTATCTGAATGGTGTCACGTTAGGAAAAGGGGAAGTACAACGAGATCTAGGTGTTCTTGTACATCAGTCACTGAAAGTAAGCATGCAGGTACAGCAGGCAGTGAAGAAAGCTAATGGCATGTTGGCCTTCATAACAAGGGGAGTTGAGTATAGGAGCAAAGAGGTCCTTCTGCAGTTGTACAGTGCCCTGGTGAGATCGCACCTGGAGTATTGTGTTCAGTTTTGGTTTCCAAATTTGAGGAAGGACATTCTTGCTATTGAGGGAGTGCAGCATAGGTTCATGAGGTTAATTCCCAGGATGGTAGGACTATCTATCATATGTTGAAAAGTTGGAGCGACTGGGCTTGTATACACTGGAATTTAGAAGGATGAGAGGGGATCTGATTGAAACGTATAAGATTATTAAGGGATTGGACATGCTAGAGGCAGGAAACATGTTCCCGATGTTGGGGGAGTCCAGAACCAGAGGCCACAGTTTAAAAATAAGGGGTAGGCCATCTAGAACAGAGTTCAGGAAAAACTCCTTTCACCCAGAGAGTTGTGGATCTATGGAATGCTCTGCCTCAGAAGGCAGTGGAGGCCAATTCTCTGGATGCTTTCAAGAAAGAGTTAGATAGAGCTCTTAAAGATAGTGGAGTCAAGGGATATGGGGAGAAGACAGAAACGGTACTGATTGTGGATGATCAGCCATGATCACATTGAATGGCGGTGCTGACTCAAAGGGCCGAATGGCCTACTCCTGCACCTGTTGTCTATTGTCTCTCCACTTTCTATTAGTTAACCAATCCTCTATCCATGCTAATACATCACCCCCCCCCCCCAAACTCCATGCATCCTTATCTTATGGATAAGTCTTTTATGCAGCATCTTATCAAACACCTTCTGTTAATCCAAGTAAATAATGTCCATCTGTTCCCTTCTAACCACTGTGCTTGTTATATCCTCAAATAACTCCAGTAAATTTGTCAAACAGGACCTGCCTTTTCTGAATCAATGCTGCATCTGCCTGATGGATCCATTTCTTTCCAGATGCCTCACTATTTCTTCATTAGTGACAGCTTCAAGCATTTTCCCAACTACAGATGTTAAACTAACTGCCTTTTCCCTACATCCTTTTTTGAACAGTGGTGTGACATTTACTGTCTTCCAATCTGCCAGGACCTACCCAGAGTCCAGAGCATTTTGGTAAATCATCACTAAAGCCTCTACTATAACTTCTGCCATTCCTTTCAGTACGCTGGGAGGCATTCCATCAGGACCAGGGGACTGATGTATCTTCAGGCCCACAAGTTTGCTCAGCACTACTCTTTAGTGATAGCTATTGTGTCGAGGTCCTCACCTCCCATCGCATCCATAACATCTCCCTCTGGCATGTTAGGTGTGTTCTCCATCATGAAAACTGACACAGAATAGTCCCTCAACGCCTCCGTCATTTCCTTATTACCCAATATCAATTCCCCCTTCTTGTCCTCCAAGGGACCTATGTTCACTTCAGCCACCCTTTTCCACTTTATATAATTATAAAACTTTAACCATCCGTTTTTATAGTTTGTGCTAGTTTATTTTCATAATCTATCTTCCCTTTCTTTATTGCTCACTTAGTGGTTCGTTGTTTTAAAGTTTTCCCAATCTTCTAGTTTCCCACCACTCTTGGCGACTTCGTATGCATGAGCTTTTAGTTTGATGCCTTCTTTTATTTCCTCAGATATCCATGGCTGGCTCTCCCTACCCTTACTGTCCTTGCTTTTAACTGGAATATACTTTTGTTGAGCACCGTGAAAAATCTCTTTGAAAGTCTTCCACTGTTCGTCAACCATATAGCCTGTGTTCCCATTCTACACTAATCAAATCCTCCCTCATCCCATTGTAGTCTCCATTGTTTGGACATAATACACTGGTTTTAGATTGCACCTTTCATTTGTATGAGAAACTCACTCACACTATGATCACTCTTTCCAAGAGTATCCCTAACTACAAGATTACTAACTATCCTGTCTCATTGCACAGTACCAGATCTAAGATAGCACATTCCCTTGTAGGTTCAGTAACATGCTGTTCAAGAAAGCCATCAGGGATCCATTCTATGAAGTCCTCCTCAAGACTGCCCTGACCAACTTGATTCACCCAATCTGTGTGCAAGTTAAAGTCCCCCATGAAAACTGCTGTTCCATTCTTACAATCTGTTTATTGTCTGTGCCACTGTAATGTGGCCGATAGACAACTCCCACCAATAATTTGTTCCCTTTACTATCCCTAATCTCTACCCAGATGGACTCAACATTCTGCTCCTTATATCGTCTCTCACTATCGCCCTGATCTCACCTTTAGTTAAGAGCACTACCCCATCTCCCTTACCTTCCGTATTACCTGATATCCTTGGATATTTAATTCCCAATCCTCTCCACCCTGCAACCACATCTCCGTAATGGTCACTAAATCACACCCCTTTGTACTGATTTGTGCCACAAGTTCACTGAGCTTGTTTGAAATACTACAGGCACTCAGATAAAGTGCCCATACACTGATTGTGCTTTTAAAATCCTGTAAACTTCTTCTCTTTTGCACTTGACTTTTCTTCACTCCACTCTTAATTTTCTCTTTTTTTATCTTTATCCACACTTTTCTCTTTTTCTTTATCCATACTTCTCCAATGTGTAGAACCCACCTCCCTACTATTTAGTTTAAAGCCCTATCCACACCCCTAGTTATGCGATTCACTAGGATCCAGGTCCCATTACGTTTCAGGTAGAGCCCATCCCATTGGAACAGCTCCGTCCTTCCATAGTACTGGTGCCAGTTTCCCATGAATTCAAACCCACTTCTCCCACACCAATCCTTGAGCCACATATTTAACTCTCCAATCTTCTTGACCCTATGCCAATCTGCACATGACTCAGGTAGTAATCCAGAGATTACCACCTTTTAGGTTCTGCTTTTTAATTTGGTCCCTAGCTGCTCAAATTCCCTCAGCAGAACCTCTTTCCTCATTCTACCCATATGGATCACAACAATTGGATCTTTCCCCTCCCACTGCAAATTCCTCTGCAGGTCAGATGTCACTAACATGGGCACCAGGCAGGCAACAACCTTCAAGACACTCCATCCTCACGACAGAGAACTCTGTCTCTTCCCCTGGCTATGCTATCCCCAATTACCTCCACATTTCTCTTCTTTCCCCCCTCTTGAATGGCTCCCTGAACTACGGTGCCACAGTTAGGTTGCTCATCCTTCCTACAGACCCCACTCTCATCCACACAGGGAGCAAGAATCTCAGACCTGTTGGACAAGCTCAAGGGCTGAAGCTCCTCCAGCATTGTCTCTTGGATCCCACTACCCAACTCACTTGCCGTCACACCCTGACCACAGGCCGAATTTCAGACAGCTAATCTAAGGGTGTGACGACCTCCTGAGACAGAGAATCCGGGTAACTCTCCCCCCTTCCTGATGTCAGTAAGAACAAAGAACTGACTGTGGTCTTCAGAAAGGGTAAGATGAGGGAACACACACCTGTCCTCAGAGGGATCAGAAGTGGGGAGGGTGAGCAGTTTCAAGTTCCTGGGTGTCAACATCTCTGAGGATCTATCCTGTGCCCAACATATCGATGCAGCTATAAAGAAGGCATGACAGTTGCTATATTTCATTAGGAGTTTGAGGAGATTTGGCATGTCACCGAAAACCCTTGAAAATTTCTACAGATCCCCCTTCATCCTTCTAAATTCCAGCCAGTACAGACCTAGAGCCATCGAACATTCCTCATATGATAACCCTTTCATTCCCAGAATCATCCTTGTGAACCTCCTCTGAACCCTCTCCAATGCCAGCACATCTTTCCTTAGATGAGGAACCCAAAACTGTTCACAATACTCAAGGTGAGGCCACACCAGGGCATAAAGCCTCAGCATCACATCCTTGCTCTTGTATTCTAGATCTCTTGAAATGAATGCTAACATTGCATTTGCCTTCCTCACCACCGACTCAACCTGGAGGTTAACCTTCGGGGTGTTCTGCACAAGGACTCCCAAGTCCCTCAACATCTCAGATTTTTGTGTTTTCTCCCTGTTTAGAAAATAGCATATTTATTTCTACTACTAAAGTGCATGACAGTGCATTTTCCAACATTGTATTTCATTTGTCACTTTCTTGCCCATTGTTCTAAGTCCTTCTGCAGCCTACCTGTTTCCTCAACAATACCTGCCCCTCCACTAATCTTCATATCATCTGCAAATCATCTAAATCATTTATATTCAGCATAAAAAGCAGCAGTCCCAACACCGACCCCTGCGGAACACCACCAGTAACTGGCAGCCAACCAGAAAAGGATCCTTTAATCCCCACTCGCTGCCTCCCACCAATCAGCCAATGCTGTAACCATGCCAGTAACTTTCCGGTAATACCATGGGCTCTTAACTTGGTAAGCACTGACCCCTCGGTTAATGTTAAAGGTCGGGAACCCCTGACCGAAATGTCATCCCTCTGTCAATCTGATGCCAGCTGCTGCTGTGAGATTTCAGTAGCCCGGGATTACGGTTTACAAGTCGTCAGCCGAGGCCATTCTCCGCAGTCACCGCTCAACCCCCTCTCTCCCCACGATTCCTCCAGCACACTGTTGACTTTGGGCCTGCTAGGCTTAATTATTCCTTATTTCTTGCTGGGAAACATTATTCTGGGGTGTGTAGATCTCGTCATCGTTATGAAACAGTTGAACATGTAGAATTACAGTGTGAAGCAAATCATATGCAGGCTTCATTACAATCTTTGTGGTTGATAGTTTTAATTTTTAAAACTTTGTTATGGGAGTGACTTTGATTCACAGCATCGTCTTTCATTACTTACGATCTATAGGGCTTTTGGGGTAATTTAGCTTTCCTTTGAAAGAGCAGTAGTGCGGGTTTTCCCCCTAGCTCTCCACACTCCAGTTGGTGGCGATAATCCACCTCCAAAGCGCCGTAAAAAGTGAAGAGAGCGTTACCCGGGGCAACTGCGAATTGTCAGGCGCGGCGCAGGCTTCCCCGAAGCAATGGAGGACCCCGGATCTGATGACGCAATAGTTCCGCGCCCATCGCCCGGCGGCGGCTGAGATGTTGTCGGGTCTAAGCGGCGGCTCCGGGCCGGAGGGGCTGGTGGTAGTGACAGGTATCGGGGGTGTGGTACACCGCGGCCGGGGGGTCAGAGCTGCTGGAACTGGGGTTAGTAGGCGTCGGGGGTACGCGGGTCATAGGTATTGGGGGTGGTCACAGCTCCCAGGACACGAGGGTTGTGGGTCGTGACAGGCACCGGGGTCAGGGACATCGGAGATCATGGATACCTGGGGTCAGAGGTACAAGGGTCAGGGGTCACATCTTCTAGGTCACGAGGGTTATGGGTCGTGACAAGCACTGGGGTCAGGAACGCTGGAAATCGTGGGGTTGGGTGTCAGAGATGACAGGTACTGAAACTGGTGGATGGTGACAGATACCGGGAATTGCAGGGTTACAGATACAGGAGTGGTGTGGGGTGTAACGTGTCATAAATACCTCAGTATACAGATTCTGGGTCACAGGAATGGGGTCAGTGGTCACAGATGCCGTGGTCTGTGTCATGAGTATCGATGGGTCAGAGGAACTCTGTAGATGTTGCACGTCAGATCCATTCTCTTGTGCGCTTTAGTGGACAAATGTAAAATAATGTGAATTTCCCCAAACATTTTCGGCTCAGTGACTGGGTGGGGGTGACCTTACTCTGCCCTGCCCGTCTCCCTTTTGATCTCTACCCTCTTCATTCTGTGCTCTCCCTTTACCCCTCTCCCACTGGGCAGAAGGTACCAAAGCCAGAAAGCACAGACCACCAGGCCCAAGGACTGCTTCTATCCCTCTGTTGTCAGACTCTTAAACAAACTCCTTGTATAATATGATGAACTTTTGCCCGCACAATCTACCTTGCTATGATCTTGCATTTTATTGTTTTCAGGCACTGCACTTTCTCTGTAGCTGTTACACGTAATTCTGCATTGTTATTCTTTTCCCTTGTACTGCGTAATAAAAGACTAAAGATTACCTGTCACACATACATCAAAACGGTGAAATGCATTGTTTGTGTCAACAACCAACACAGTCTGAGGATGTGCTGGGGACAGCCCGTAAGAGACATCACACTTCTGGCGCCAACATAGCATGCCCACAACTTACAGAATCGGGTTTATTATCATCGGCAAGTGACATGAAATTTGTTAACTTACCAGCAGCAGTTCAATGCAATGCGTGATAATACAGAAAAAAAGTAAATGATTACAGTAAGTATATATGTATATTAAATAGTTGCATTAAAAATAATGCAAAAACAAATCATACAGTCGGCCCTCCTTATCCGCGAATTCCGCATGTGCGAAGTCAACCAACCGCGAATCGCGAAAACCCGCAAGTGCTCTTCCAGCACTTGTTGTTCGAGCATGTACAGACTTTTTTCTTGTCATTATTCCCTAAACAATGCAGTATAACAACTTGTTTACATAGCATTTACATTGTAATTAGGTATTATAAGTAATCTAGAGATGATTTAAAGTATACGGGAGGATGTGCGTGGGTTATCGTGGATCGGGATCGAAAAAAATCGGAAGTTCTCTTACTAAGTAAGTTGGAACAGGTACATCCGGTATTATTTAGCGTCAGTTAGTCAAACGTTTGTCTTAGTATATAGTATATAATTTACCTTTCTATGCATATAAAACACTTGGAACATATGTTTCAGCGCCAGGCTCCAGTTCGATCCAGTGATAGATCGCTCTTCATTTGTGCCGGGTTGATGTGGAGGATCAAAAACCCAAAACCCAATAATTAAACCACTGCGTTGCTTAGTAATAATTGTAGCTTTCATTGGGGCAGAGCCTTTCTCACTTTATCCTTTAAAATTATTCTGATCGTTGACTGACTGTAGCCTAACGCTTTTCCAAAGACCGTTGGCGTTTCACCTCTTTCCAATCGCTTTAATATTTCCACTTTATTTTCAATTGTGATCATGATTATTTTCGTGAACAGAAACACTGCGAATTCAGAGTTCTGACGCTGGGTCCTAATATCCACCGCACTGAGACAGGTTAAATAAGGTCGTGTTCCGCTGGGTCCCAAGGTCCACTGCATTGAGACAGGTTGAATAAGGGACTTGAGCATCCGTGAATTTTGGTATCCGCGAGGGGTCCCAGAACCAATCCCTCGCAGATCAGGAGGGCCGACTGTATATATATTTTTTTAATGAGTTCATGGGTTCAATGGCTATTTAGGAATCAGATGGCAGAGGGGAGAAGCTGTTCCTGAATCGCTGAGTGTGTGCCTTTAGGCTTCTGTACCTCCTCTCTGATGGTAACAGTGAGAAGAGGGCATTTCTTGGGTGAGGGGGTCCAAATGAGGGACACCGTCTTTCTGAAGTACTGCTCCTTGAAGATGTCTTGGGTGCTACATTGGCTAGTACCTATGATGGAGCTGATTAAGATTTACAACCTTCTGCAGCTTCTTTCGGTCCTGTGCAGTAAACCCCCCCCCCCCCCCATACCAGACAGTGATGCAGCCTGTCAGAATGCTCTCCTCTCCCCCCATACCAGACAGTGACGCAGCCTGTCAGAATGCTCTCCTCTCCCCCCCATACCAGACAGTGACGCAGCCTGTCAGAATGCTCTCCCCCCCCCCACACCAGACAGTGATGCAGCCTGTCAGAATGCTCTCCCCCCCCCCACACCAGACAGTGACGCAGCCTGTCAGAATGCTCTCCTCTCCCCCCCCATACCAGACAGTGACGCAGCCTGTCAGAATGCTCTCCTCTCCCCCCCATACCAGACAGTGATGCAGTCTGTCAGAATGCTCTCCTCTCCCCCCATACCAGACAGTGACGCAGCCTGTCAGAATGCTCTCCTCTCCCCCCATACCAGACAGTGACGCAGCCTGTCAGAATGCTCTTCCCCCCCCCATACTAGACAGTGATGCAGCCTGTCAGAATGCTCTCCTCTCCCCCCCATACCAGACAGTGACGCAGCCTGTCAGAATGCTCTCCTCTCCCCTCCATACCAGACAGTGACGCAGCCTGTCAGAATGCTCTCCTCTCTCCCCATACCAGACAGTGACGCAGCCTGTCAGAATGCTCTCCTCTCCCCCCATACCAGACAGTGATGCAGCCTGTCAGAATGCTCTCCTCTCCCCCCATCCCAGACAGTGACGCAGTCTGTCAGAATGCTCTCCTCCCCTCCATACCAGACAGTGATGCAGCCTGTCAGAATGCTCTCCTCTCCCCCCATACCAGACAGTGATGCAGCCTGTCAGAATGCTCTCCCCTCCATACCAGACAGTGATGCAGCCTGTCAGAATGCTCTCCTCTCCCCCCATACCAGCCAGTGACGCAGTCTGTCAGAATGCTCTCCTCTCCCCTCCATACCAGACAGTGACGCAGCCTGTCAGAATGCTCTCCTCTCCCCCCCATACCAGACAGTGACGCAGCCTATCAGAATGCTCTCCTCTCCCCTCCATACCAGACAGTGATGCAGCCTGTCAGAATGCTCTCCTCCCCTCCATACCAGACAGTGATGCAGCCTGTCAGAATGCTCTCCTCTCCCCCCCATACCAGACAGTGACGCAGCCTGTCAGAATGCTCTCCTCTCCCCCCATACCAGACAGTGATGCAGCCTGTCAGAATGCTCTCCTCTCCCCCCCATACCAGACAGTGACGCAGCCTATCAGAATGCTCTCCTCTCCCCCCATACCAGACAGTGATGCAGCCTGTCAGAATGCTCACATCCCCCCATACCAGACAGTGACGCAGCCTGTCAGAATGCTCTCCTCTCCCCCCATACCAGACAGTGATGCAGCCTGTCAGAATGCTCTCCTCCCCCCCATACCAGACAGTGACGCAGCCTGTCAGAATGCGCTCCTCTCCCCCCCATACCAGACAGTGATGCAGCCTCAGAATGCTCTCCTCTCCCCCCCCATACCAGACAGTGACGCAGTCTGTCAGAATGCTCTCCTCTCCCCCCCATACCAGACAGTGACGCAGCCTGTCAGAATGCTCTCCTCTCCCCCCCATACCAGACAGTGATGCAGCCTGTCAGAATGCTCTCCCCCCCATAGCAGACAGTGATGCAGCCTGTCAGAATGCTCTCCTCTCCCCCCCATACCAGACAGTGATGCAGCCTGTCAGAATGCTCTCCTCTCCCCCCATACCAGACAGTGACGCAGCCTGTCAGAATGCTCTTCCCCCCCCCATACCAGACAGTGATGCAGCCTGTCAGAATGCTCTCCTCTCCCCCCCATACCAGACAGTGATGCAGCCTGTCAGAATGCTCTCCTCTCCCCCCATACCAGACAGTGATGCAGCCTGTCAGAATGCTCTCCTCTCCCCTCCATACCAGACAGTGACGCAGCCTGTCAGAATGCTCTCCTCCCCCCCCAATACCAGACAGTGATGCAGCCTGTCAGAATGCTCTCCTCTCCCCTCCATACCAGACAGTGACGCAGCCTGTCAGAATGCTCTCCTCTCCCCTCCATACCAGACAGTGACGCAGCCTGTCAGAATGCTCTCCTCTCCCCCCCATACCAGACAGTGATGCAGCCTGTCAGAATGCTCTCCTCTCCCCTCCATACCAGACAGTAATGCAGCCTGTCAGAATGCTCTCCTCTCCCCCCATACCAGACAGTGACGCAGCCTGTCAGAATGCTCTCCTCTCTCCCCCCCATACCAGACAGTGACGTAGCCTGTCAGAATGCTCTCCTCTCCCCCCCATACCAGACAGTGATGCAACCTATCAGAATGCTCTCCTCTCCCCCTCATACCAGACAGTGATGCAGCCTGTCAGAATGCTCTCCTCTCCCCCCCATACCAGACAGTGACGCAGCCTATCAGAATGCTCTCCTCTCCCCCCATACCAGACAGTGATGCAGCCTATCAGAATGCTCTCCTCTCCCCCTCATACCAGACAGTGATGCAGCCTATCAGAATGCTCTCCTCTCCCCCTCATACCAGACAGTGATGCAGCCTGTCAGAATGCTCTCCTCTCTCCCCCCCATACCAGACAGTGACGCAGCCTGTCAGAATGCTCTCCTCTCCCCCCATACCAGACAGTGACGCAGCCTATCAGAATGCTCTCCTCTCCCCCTCATACCAGACAGTGATGCAGCCTGTCAGAATGCTCTCCTCTCTCCCCCCCATACCAGACAGTGACGCAGCCTGTCAGAATGCTCTCCTCTCTCCCCCCCATACCAGACAGTGACGCAGCCTATCAGAATGCTCTCCTCTCCCCCCATACCAGACAGTGATGCAGCCTATCAGAATGCTCTCCTCTCCCCCTCATACCAGACAGTGATGCAGCCTATCAGAATGCTCTCCTCTCCCCCTCATACCAGACAGTGATGCAGCCTGTCAGAATGCTCTCCTCTCTCCCCCCCATACCAGACAGTGACGCAGCCTGTCAGAATGCTCTCCTCCCCCCTCCATACCAGACATAATGCAGCCTATCAGAATGCTCTCCTCTCCCCCCCCATACCAGACAGTGATGCAGCCTGAATGCTCTCCCTCCCCCCCATACCAGACAGTGATGCAGCCTGTCAGAATGCTCTCCTCTCCCCTCCATACCAGACAGTGATGCAGCCTGTCAGAATGCTCTCCTCTCCCCTCCATACCAGACAGTGATGCAGCCTGTCAGAATGCTCTCCTCTCCCCCCCATACCAGACATAATGCAGCCTATCAGAATGCTCTCCTCTCCCCCCCATACCAGACAGTGATGCAGCCTATCAGAATGCTCTCCCTCCCCCCCATACCAGACAGTGATGCAGCCTGTCAGAATGCTCTCCTCTCCCCTCCATACCAGACAGTGATGCAGCCTGTCAGAATGCTCTCCTCTCCCCTCCATACCAGACAGTGATGCAGCCTGTCAGAATGCTCTCCATGGTACATCTGTAGAAGCTTGAGTATTTTTGGTGACAAACCAAATGTCCTCAAACTCCTAATGAAATAGAGCCACTGCCTTTATAGCTTAATCGATATTTTCGTCTAGACAAGGACCTCAGAGATCTTGACACCCAGGAATTTTAAATTGCTCTCTCTCTCCACTTCTGATCCCTCTATGAGGATTGATGTGTGTTCCTTTGTCTTACCCTTCCTGAAGTCCACAATCAGCTCTTTCATCTAACTGACATTGAGTGCCAGATTGTTGCTGTGGCACCACTCCACTAGTTGGTATATCTCACTCCTGTACGCCCTCTCGTCTCCATCAGCGATTCTGCCAACAATGGTTGTATCACCAGCAAATTTATAGATGGTATTTGAGCTTGCCTAGTCACATAGACATGGGTATAGAGAGAGTAGAGCAGTGGGCTAAGCACATATCCCTGAGGTGCGCCAGCATTGATCATCAGCGAAGAGGAGATATTATCACCAATCTGCACAGATTATGGTCTTCCGTTGGGAAGTCGAGGATCCAATTGCAGAGGGAGGTACAGAGGTCCAGGTTCCATAGCTTACCAGTCAGGATTGTGGGAATGATGGTATTAAATGCTGAGCCATATTTGATGAACAGCATCCTGACATAGGTGTTTGTGTTGTCCAGGTGGTCTAAAGCCATGTGGAGAGCCATTGAGATTGCATCTGCTGTTGACCTATTGTGGCGATAGGCAAATTGCAATGGGTCCAGGTCCTTGCTGAGGCAGGAGTTCAGTCTAGTCATAACCAACCTCTCAAAGCATTTCATCACTGTCAATGTGAGTGCTACCAGGCGATAGTCATTAAGGCAGCTCACATTATTCTTCTTAGGCACTGGTATACTTGTAGGTGGGAACTTCTGACCATAGCAATAAGAGTTTGAAAATGTCCTGAAATACTCTTGCCAGTTGATTGGGACAGGTTTTCAGAGCCTTACCAGGTCCTGCCCTCTGGACATCTGCCTCCAAAATAGAGATCACAGGGTCACCAGTGCAGCAGGGATCTTCACAGATTCTCCCTTTCAAAACGGGCATAGAAGGTGTTGAGTTCATCTGGTAGTGAAGCATCGCTGCCATTCAAGCTACTGGGTTTCGCTTTGTAGGAAGTAATGTCTTGCAAACCCTGCCAGAGTTGTCGTGCATCCGATGTCATCTCCAACCTCGTTCAAAATTGTCTCTTCGCCCTTGAAATAGCCCTCAGCAAATCATACCTGATTTTCTGATACAGACCTGGGTCAGCAGCCTTGAATGTCACAGATGTAGCCCTCAGCAGACAATGGACCTCCTGGTTCATTCACGGCCTTTGGTTTGGGAGTGTACAGCAAGCTTTGTAGGCGCACACTTATCCACACAGGTTTTAACAACTGCAGCATATTCATCCAGATTCAAAGATGGATCCCTGAATACTGTCCAGTCCACCCATTCAAAGCAGTCCTGTAGGCGCTCCTGTGCTTCCCTTGTCCAAACCTTATTGGTCCTTACTGCTGGGTCTGCAGTCTTCAGTCTCTGCCTATGCTCAGGGAGTAGAAGTACAGCCAGGTGATCAGACTTCCCGAAGTGAGGGCGTGGAATAGCACGGTAGGAATTCTGGATGGCGGTGTAACAATGGTCCAGTGTGTTGTTTCCTCTGGTATTGCAAGTGATCTGTTGATGGTAATTGCTTAGTGAATTTTTCAGACTGGCCTGGTTAAAATCCCCCAGAATGATGGTGTGTACTGTTTCGTGCATGTTGATCCCGTTGCTCTGTTTGACACTGGCCTGAGGTGGAGTGTATACCGCTATCAAAATGATCGCAGAAATCTCCCGTGTCAGATAAAATGGATGACACTTAACTGCGAGATATTCCAGGTCTGATGAGCAGAATTGGGACGGCACTGTGCACCAAGAGGAGTCGATCATGAGGCTTATTCCTCCACCTCTGCTTTCGAGTGACTCAGTAGTCCTATCCTGACGGTGTACAGTAAACCCGTCAATCTGAAGCTGACCTGTACTCGCGCCTTTGGACTATGGGAGGGGACGGGGCACGCGGTCACAGAGAGAACGCACAAACTCCTTGGAGGTGACAGGCGGGAATTGGGCTTGAATCACAATAACTGGCACTGTAAAACATTACACTAACCACCAACCTGTACAAGCATATCACCATACCTTGGTAATAATAATAAAAAACCAATTCCAGTCCTCTCTGTCCAGGGAAATGGTGTCTCGTTGGAGGGAGGGGAGACTGAAATGAGGGATTCAAAATCAAGAAAGGATATTGGAGATTGACTGGGGTTGGAGTTTATGTTAGACCGGAAAACATTCACATAGACCTTGGCTGTTTGTGCGTGACTTGTTTTCGTTTTGTATGTTCCTTACAGTGAATTTTGGGTGGCGTGGTCAAAGGGCTAGAAGGGCCTTTTCCACACTGTATCTCAGTAAATAATGAAACAGATTTCTCCCTGATAATAAAGCTGCTTCTCGTTCTGTGGTGTCACTCTTTCAGGAGAACAGAATTGAGAGCATCCTGTTTTGTAGGGAGATGGATGGTGGTGTTTTGAATTTAGATGTTCTCTGTGTACCCAGGTGTCCTCTTCTCACTGTTACCGTCAGGAGGGAGGTACAGGACATGTAAGGAAGGACACGTCCTCTTCTCACTGTTACCGTCAGGAGGGAGGTACAGGACATGTAAGGAAGGACACGTCCTCTTCTCACTGTTACCGTCAGGAGGGAGGTACAGGACATGTAAGGAAGGACACGTCCTCTTCTCACTGTTACCGTCAGGAGGGAGGTACAGGAGCCTGAAGGCACACACTCAATGATTCAGGAACAGCTTCCTCCCCTCTGCCATCAGATTTCTGAACGGACACTGAACCCATGTACACCACCTCACTTTTGCTCCAACTTATTCTATGTTTCTGATTGTGGCTTGTAGTATATTTTTATGTCTTTGCACTGGACTGCTGCTGCAGAACATCCAATTTCCCCACAAATGTCAGCGATAATGAACCTGATTCTGACTCGGGGCTCAGTTGACATGAGCTGGAAGGTGGGTCTGATTGGATCAGAGTTGGCTGGTAACGCTGGGGCTGACTGCTTATCATTTCTTCTTCCTCCCCTCCTGCTGCAGACAGCCTGAAGTGTGAGGGTCGGAGTCTGATCAAGAGTCTGGTGAAGGGTGCGGCTCTGCGGTAAGTGCCAGGTCTGGTGGCGATGTTGGGAGTCTGGGGGTAGGATGGCACCCAGAGGCACACAACTGTTACAGGTTGGCATTGCATATTGAACTAGATTCTGTAGAGAGGACGCAGAGGAGATTCACCAGGATGCCGCTGGGATTAAAGAGCAGGTCCTATGAGGGATGGTTAAGCAAGCTAGGGCTTTTCTCTTTGAAGCAAAGAAGGATGAGAGATGACTTGATAGAGGTGGAGAAGATGTGGTATAGGTTTTGCCTGAGTTTGCAACACCTCACAGCTTTTCCTGATCCTGTCTGTGGCCTCTCCGTGCCGGGCGGTGTGACCCCCCCGTACCAGGCGGTGTGGCCTCCCCATGCCAGGCGCTGTGGCCTCCCCGTGCCAGGCGGTGTGGCCTCCCCGTGCCAGGCGTGTGACCTCCCCATGCCAGGCGGTGTGGCCTCCCCGTACCAGATGGTGTGACCTCCCTGTACCAGATGGTGTAATACTCCAGCCAGTTGGAATACTCTCCACGCTGCACCTGTAGAGATTTCGGTGACATACCAAATTTTCTGAAATTCCGAATGAAATATAGCTGCTGTCTTGCCTTCTTTGTAGCTGTATCGATATGTCGGGCCCGGGGTAGATCCTCAGAGGTATTGACACCCAGCTCAGGGACTGGTGTCTGAGGTCCACAGTCAGTTGAAGGGCCTGTACGAGGCTGAGACGCCGGTGACATTGTGTGTTGTTTTACCACTCTTTGCAGGGAGGAGTGTATCCGCGTGGCCACCCTCGAGCTCTCGACGTCAGAGTTCTGTGAGGGGCTGGATGAGAGCGTGAGGGCGAGGTGAGTTGGCGGGCCTGGTATGGAGAGGAGTCACGAGGATCAGGGCAATACTGGGGAGCAACAAACCGGGACTCTGGTGTGAGCGCCGCCTGTGGGGAGCGAACAGGTCAGGCTCTGATCGTGGGGAGGGTTTGAGTCAGGCCAGTAGGTGATGGGTGGATTGAGCAGGGGGTAAGAGTGACGGAGGAGGGGGTGAGGGTGATGGGAGGCAGAAGGCAGGTGTGTGATATGTGGATCCTGTTGATGGGTAGGTCCTGTGGGAGTTTGGCACTGTGCTTGTCTCCTGGTGAAGGGTGTGGGAGAAATCAGCTGGGATTGGGAATGAGGATAGGTGGGGTTCACTTGGTTTGGGGGGGCTCTGGGAATGGACTGACTCTTACCCCCTCCCCACTCAGGCTGAGGTTTGAGGATGGTTTCAGCGACCCCCTACACTGGGAGCAGAGCGATGCCCTCCCCCTGGAGCGCTTCACCGGCCCAGAGATGGTGTCCCGGCTGGAAATGGACCTGGGATCGGCGGGAACGCGCTGGATGCTCGTGCTGGATTCCCTCAGCCAACTGCTGCAGGCAAGAAGGGCCGCGACCCTCTGCCGAGACCTACACACGTTCCAGCGGAGAGCTGCCTCTGCAGGTCAGTGAGCCTCGATTCCCTGTCCAGCACCGGTCATCGTCTGGAGTGCAGGACTGTGACCCCTAGGTCACTGGTCAGGGACCCTTTGCTGAGCCACCCGCCCCAGGTCAAAGGTCAGGGGTTTCACATCACAGGCAGGGAATGGTGTTCTTTTGCTGGGGTCACAGGTCACTGGCTCTTAAGACAGATCAGAGGTCACTAGATTCTTGATGGAGTTCACCAAGTGTTGACTCAGGTCAGAGGTCATTGCTTTCTGTCAAAGGTAACTGAAATTGTGTATATTGCTGGTCAAAGGTCACTGATTCTGATGAAAGATTAATGACACTCAGTTCAGAGGTCATAAGTGACCAGCTCTTGATGTAGGTCGCAGGTCATACATAGATTGTGAAGCTCAGACTCGGTTCCACTTTGGGAAGAGCGGAAGATCGGGGAGGGGCAGCAAGTGGAGGGCAGTCTGCTTGGGATTCAGTGAGCGGGACCCAGAGCCCCTCTCTGCTCTCTCCTCAGGTTTGGGGACGGGGCGGGTGCTGGGCCTGCTCCACGCTGACCTGCACCAGCCCCAGGAACTGGAGGTCGTGGCTCAGATGGCAAACGCGGTGGTGTCACTTACCCCTGTCCCCCAGGGTCACCAGTGCTGCCGGGAATTTCCAGCACATGCCATTGCAACCTGCTTCCACAGGAGGAAGTCAGGAAAAGTCCACAGGACGGTCAGTATCTCTCCCACTCGAACCCTTCCCTCCTCCCACTCGAACCCTTCCCTCCTCCCACTCGAACCTTCCCTCCTCCCACTCGAACCCTTCCCTCCTCCCACTCGAACCTTCCCTCCTCCCACTCGAACCTTCCCTCCTCCCACTCGAACCCTTCCCTCCTCCCACTCGAACCTTTCCCTCCTCCCACTCGAACCTTTCCCTCCTCCCGCTCAAACCCCTCCCTCCTCCCACTCAAACCCTTCCACTCTCCCTCTTGAACCCTTGGCAGGAGTTAGGGGTATACTGGGAGTGGGAGGGTGGGACTATAGTGAGAGCGGGAGAGGGTATAGTGAGAGGGGGGAGGGGATGAAGAGTGGAGGGGAGGGAGGGGATGAAGGGGTGTAGTGAGGGAGGGAGGTGGTGAGGGTTAAAGTAGGAGGGGTGAGAGCTGTAGTGGGAGGGGTTGAGGTGAGGGAGGGAGGAATATGTTGGGGGTATAGTGGGAGGGGTGAGGGGTGTAGTGGGGATGGAGGGGATGAGGGCTATAGTGGGAGGGAGTGGGATTTGGTGTGGGTTGGGGTTTGTAGGTGGATGTGATGGAGGTAGGGGTGAGGGAGTGCAGCGAGTACAGGGTAAACCCTCCTGCCCTCTGCCGCAGGTGGAGTATTTCACAGTGGAGGACGGTCTCAGACTGAGGACTGCAGGGGTCCCATTCCCGGAGGAGACGCCAACAGAGACATCGGTAAAGGTATCACATCTCCCGACCCCTCCGAGAGGGTGGTGTTCCTCGCACCTGTAGTGTCTCCCCCTCAGAATTCCTCACTGGCACCGTCCCCCCTTGACTTCAGCTCTGCTCGTCCTCTCCACATACCCCTTCCCATTCCGCTGCACCTCGTTACCCCCCATCCCACTCACCCTCCACCCCGTCCTCTCCCACTCACCCTCCGCTCACCTCCCCACTCCTCCCCCACTCCTCTCCCACTCCTCCCCACTCACCCCCCACTCACCCCCCCGCTCACCCCCCACTCCTCTCCCACTCCTCTCCCACTCCCCCCCACTCACCCTCCGCTCACCCCCCACTCACCTCCCCACTCACCCTCCACACCCTCCGCTCACCTCCCCACTCCCCCCACTCCTCTCCCACTCCCCCCCCACTCACCCTCCACTCACCTCCCCACTCACCCTCCACTCACCCCCCCGCTCACCCCCCACTCCTCTCCCACTCCCCCCCACTCACCCTCCGCTCACCCCCCACTCACCCTCCACTCCCCCCCACTCCCCTCCCACTGGCCTCCCCACTCCTCTCCCACTCCTCCCCACTCACCCTCCGTTCACCCCCCCCACTCACCCTCCACTCACCCCCCCGCTCACCCCCCCACTCCTCTCCCACTCACGCTGCCCACTCCACAACTTCCTGGTGCTTCTCCCCGTCTGTTTCCCCACCATCACGTGTCCCTGTTCTGTGATTCTCAGACGGACCCCACCGCAGACCTGACCTTCAACCTGCGGCTGACGGCAGAGGAGCAGCAAGCCCGCTCGTCCGTGCCACTGCCTTACCACCTCTCTCCCGCCAGGTATGTGTCGTGTCTCACCATCAAAGTAAACCTGGTCTCCCCTCCCCTTCTCCACCCCCGGTCCTACCTTCCCTCCCACAGCACTGTCTGAACTGGTGGTCATGGGGGAGGGAGAACGGATGCGAGTGCGGTGAGGGAGGGGATGAGCCCAGAAAGTGTGCATTGACCGTTTCTCTCCCCTCCCATTCTCTATCCATCACTCCCCCGTCCCTCTGCATCTCTCTCTCTCTCCCCCTCTCCCAATCGCTCTCTGCCGGAGCAGGAAGGCTGCCCTCTTACAAGGAGAAGGCCGGGGAAAGATTCACTACCAGCCCGACGCCAGCGACGATTTTGACGAGGAAGATCCTGATGATGACCTGGACATCTGAGGAACCCACTGGACTGGTACTGCCCCCAGGGCGACACTCCGCCTCAGCCTCAGTGCCACTGTCATGGGCTCTCCTGTCACTGGGCTTCACCCTGGTGACCACAATGAGAACAAAGAAACTGGAATGAGAGTCCAATGCTGACCGCTCAGATCTCTGCTGACAGCTGCCCGCCGTTTCCCTGCATCCTCGTCTCTGCCTCTGTTCCAAACTTCGGGACTTTCAGCCTCTTCTGGTGTTAAATAAAATATTTCCTTTTTATTAGATTTCTTCTTTTGAACAGCTTGGTGTTGGACACAGTCATGGTGTTGGACACAGAGTGAATCTCCCTCCTCACTGTCCCTCACACACTCCCGGGGTCAGATAAAGACTGAATCTCCCTCCACACCGTCCCATCACACACTCCCGGGGTCAGACACAGAGTGAAGCTCCCTCCACACCGTCCCATCACACACTCCCGGAGTCAGACACAGAGTGAAGCTACCTCCACACCGTCCCATCACACACTCCCGGGGTCAGACACAGAGTGAAGCTCCCTCACCGTCCCTCACACACTCCCGGGGTCAGACACAAAGTGAATCTCCCTCCACACCGTCCCATCACACACTCTCGGGGTCAGACACAGAGTGACCCTCCCTCCACACCGTCCCATCACACACTCCCGGGGTCAGACACAGAGTGACCCTCCCTCCACACCGTCCCATCACACACTCCCGGGGTCAGACACAGAGTGAATCTCCCTCCACACCGTCCCATCACACACTCCCGGGGTCAGACACAGAGTGAAGCTCCCTCCACACCGCCCCATCACACACTCCCGGGGTCAGACACAGAGTGAATCTCCCTCCACACCGTCCCATCACACACTCCCGGGGTCAGACACAGAGTGAATCTCCCTCCACACCGTCCCATCACACACTCCCGGGGTCAGACACAGAGTGAAACTCCCTCCACACCGTCCCATCACACACTCCCGGGGTCAGACACAGAGTGAATCTCCCTCCACACCGTCCCATCACACACTCCCGGGGTCAGACACAGAGTGAATCTCCCTCCACACCGTCCCATCACACACTCCCGGGGTCAGACACAGAGTGAATCTCCCTCCACACCGTCCCATCACACACCCCCGGGGTCAGACACAGAGTGAAGCTCCCTCCACACCGTCCCATCACACACTCCCGGGGTCAGACACAGAGTGAAGCTCCCTCCACACCGTCCCATCACACACTCCCGGGGTCAGACACAGAGTGAAGCTCCCTCCACACCGTCCCATCACACACTCCCGGGGTCAGACACAGAGTGAAGCTCCCTCCACACCGTCCCATCACACACTCCCGGGGTCAGACACAGAGTGAATCTCCCTCCACACCGTCCCATCACACACTCCCGGGGTCAGACACAGAGTGATGCTCCCTCCACACCGTCCCATCACACACTCCCGGGGTCAGACACAGAGTGAAGCTCCCTCCACACCGTCCCATCACACACTCCCGGGGTCAGACACAGAGTGAAGCTCCCTCCACACCGTCCCATCACACACTCCCGGGGTCAGACACAGAGTGAAACTCCCTCTACACCGTCCCATCACACACTCCCGGGGTCAGACACAGAGTGAAACTCCCTCTACACCGTCCCATCACACACTCCCGGGGTCAGACACAGAGTGAAGCTCCCTCCACACCGTCCCATCACACACTCCCGGGGTCAGACACAGAGTGAATCTCCCTCCACACCGTCCCATCACACACTCCCGGGGTCAGACACAGAGTGAATCTCCCTCCACACCGTCCCATCACACACTCCCGGGGTCAGACACAGAGTGACTCTCCCTCCACACCGTCCCATCACACACTCCCGGGGTCAGACACAGAGTGACTCTCCCTCCACACCGTCCCATCACACACTCCCGGGGTCAGACACAGAGTGACCCTCCCTCCACACCGTCCCATCACACACTCCCGGGGTCAGACACAGAGTGAATCTCCCTCCACACCGTCCCATCACACACTCCCGGGGTCAGACACAGAGTGAAACTCCCTCCACACCGTCCCATCACACACTCCCGGGGTCAGACACAGAGTGAAACTCCCTCCACACTGTCCCATCACACACTCCCGGGGTCAGACACAGAGTGAAACTCCCTCCACACCGTCCCATCACACACTCCCGGGGTCAGACACAGAGTGAATCTCCCTCCACACCGTCCCATCACACACTCCCGGGGTCAGACACAGAGTGAAACTCTCTCTAAACCGTCCCATCACACACTCCTGGGGTCAGACACAGAGCGACCCTCCCTCCACACCGTCCCATCACACACACGATATAGGGTGGAATTCTGTCCCTGAGCTAAAGGAAGGAGAGATTGTGGACAATGGAGAGCAAGGGGTTTTCTTTCTTGGTGAGTTTCTGCTTTTGCTCTTCCATATCCTCCCATCGTGGAGTCCAACAATCAACGTTTGGATAAGTATCACTTCAAATTCTCCTTGGGATTAATTCTGCACATCCCTCTGCTGCTAGAGGCAGTCTTGTGATGAAAATCTATCTTGTGGTTCTTGTTCCCTGCCCACATAACAGATAACACCGGTGAGCTCCCACCCCATCCTCTGCCGAGGCCATTTGGATGAAGAGATTGAGTGGTCTTGAGAACCTCAGCTGGAGAAACCTGACAAGCTGCACGAAGTTCTGGGCACAGCCACCCTCAGGCCCCTCTGCTTTGTGGTGTCGTAGCTAGTGACCCAGCTTCAGTTCAGTCCTTGCCGCTGTCTCTAAGGAGTTCGTGTGTCCTCTCTGTGACCATGAGGCTTTCCTCTGGGTGCTCCGGTTTCCTGCCAAGGTACAGGTGAGGGTTAGTGAGTTGTGGGCATGCTATGTTACTGCGAGAAGCATATCAACTCTTGTAGGCTGCCCCCACACAATCCTCGGACTGTGTTGGTTGTTGACACACTCGTACCACCCTCTGAGTGAAGAAATTCCCCTTCAAGTTCCCCTTAATATTTCACCTTTCACCCTTTACCTATGAACTCTAGTTTGAGTCTCAGCCAACTTCAGTGGAAAAAGCTGGCTTGCTTTCAACTTATCGATATCCCTCATTATATTGTACACCTCTATCACATCTCCACTCATTCTCCTACGCTCCAAGGAGTAAAGGCTAATAAACATTCTGCAGATGCTGGAAATTCAGAGCAACACACACAAAATGCTGGAGGAACTCGGCTGGTCAGGCAGTGTCTATGGAAAAGGGTAAACGGTCGACGTTTCGGGCTGGAAAGTAAGGGGGAAAGATGCCAAAATTAAAAGATGGAAGGCAGACAAGCTAGAAGATAACAGGGTGAGAAAGGTAAATGGCTGGAGAGGAAGGAATCGAGTAGGAGAAAGCGAAGGAAGAGGGGCATGAGGGGAAGGTGATAGGCAGCCTAGGAGAAGAGGCAAGAGAGCAGAGTGGGGAGGTGGAGGGGGTAAATACTGGAAGGAGAAATCGATATTCGTACCATCAGATTGGAGACTCCCAGACAAAGTTTGAGATGTTACTTCTCCACCCTGAGGGAGGCCTCATCTTGGCAGAAGAGGAGTCCATGGACCGACATGTGGGAATGGGGATGAAAGGTAAAATGGTGGGCCAGTGGGAAGTTCCACTTTCGACAGGCAGAGTGGAGGTGCTTGCCGACACCGTCCCTCTATTTACTTTTGGATCACACCATTGTAGAGGGGGCTGCACTGGAAGCACCAGATACAGTAGACAATCCCGACAGCTTCACTGGTGAAGTGAACAGGCAGACGTGGCATATCAGGGAGCTACAACAGCAGAGAGTTTGCTGAGGGGGGACAATCCCCACGGAAAGTGGAGAGTTGGGGGAGCAGCGTGACAGATGTGTTTGGCGGTGGGATCCTGCTGAAGATGGATGTAGAAGTGTTGGACGTGGAGCCTCTCGGATGGTGAGGACATGAGGAGCTCTATCCCTGTTCAGGAAGGGGGAAGATGGTGAGAGTGCAGATGTCTGGGAAACAGTACAGCACAGAAACAGACCCATCAGCCCATCTAGTCTGTGCAAACCATTTAAACTCTACTCCCACTGACCTGCACAAGAATCATACCACTACCATCCACGTACCAATCCAAATTTCTCATAAACATTGAAACCAATTTTGCATGCACCGCTTGTAGCTCGTTCCTACTCTCACCACCTTCTGAGTGAAGAGGTTTCCCCTCATGCTCCCCTTAAACTTCTCACCTTTCACCCTTAACCCATGACCTCTTGTAGTCCCACCCAACCTCAGTGGAAGAAACCTGCTTGCATTTACCCTATCGATACCCCTCATAATTTTGTACACCTCTATCAAATCTCCCCTCAGTTGCCTACATTCCAGGGAATAAAGTCCTAATCTATTTGATCTGTCTTTATAACTCAGGTCCTCCAAACCCAGCAACATCCCTGTAAATTTTCTCTGTACTCTTTCAACCTTATTTACAGCTTTCCTCTGGGCAGGTGATCAAACCTGCCTACAACACTCCAAATTAGACCTCGCTGTCTTACACAACGTCCCAAAATGGAGGCAGCATTGATGGTGGACGAAGGGAAATCCCAGTCTATGAAGGAGGTGGATGTCTCTGATGTCCTGGCAAGAAAAGCCTCGTCCTGGGAACAGACATCGTGGAGACAAAGGGGCTGAGAAACGAGAGCAGCAGTTTTACAGGAGATTGGGAGGGAAGGGGTATCATCATGGCAGTCGGTTAGTTTATAAAAGACGTCAGTTGACAACTTGTCTTCAGAGATGGAGACAAAGGTTGAGGGGGGGAGGTGTCGAGTGAACTTAAGGGAAGGGTGGAAGTTGGAGGGAAAGGTGACGAGCTCAGCACGGGTGCAGGAAGCAGTCATCAGTGTAGCAGAGGAAGGGTTGGTGAGTATTACTGGGGAAGGCTTTGAACTTAGAACGTTGTACATAGCTGACGAAGAGGCAGGCAGACCTGGGGGCTGATGGCTGCCCGAGACAAAGTGGACGTTGTTGAGAGCTAGTTCCACCAGTGGTGATGGAGAGGAACTAGTTGGGTCATTTATTGAGAAAGAGGTAGAGAGCTTTGAGGCTTTCTTCATGAGAGACAGAAGTGTACAGGGACTGAACGTCCATGGTGAAAACGCGGTGGTCGGGGCCAGGGAACTGAAAGTTGTTGAGGAGATTGGGATCATGTGAAGTGTCGTGGATGTAAGTGGGAAGGGACTGAACCAAAGGAGTCAGGGTTTGTGGACATGAGTTCAGTGGGGCGGGAGCAGGCAGAGACAGTGGGCCTCGGTTTGCCGATCTTGGGTAGCGAGCAGCGTGGAGTAAGGGGATTGAGGTTGGTGGCGGTAGATGGGAGTGACCCAGAGTGGGTGGTGTCAGAGACAGGGTCCCGATGCTTCGCACTGGGATCTCTTCGAGGGGTGGGAATGAGGAGGTGTCTGGCCTCAGCAAAGTGGGGTCACTGCGCCAGACGACAACAGCACCCCGTTTGCGGGTTTGATGGTAAGGTTCAAAATAAAACTGTTATCAAAGCAGGTGTACAGAATGTCACCAAGTACAACCCTGAGGTTCATCTTCCTGTGAACGTGCTCAATAAATCTAGAATATTAACCGTTGCAAGGCCGCGTTCAACCAGAGTACCAAAGGTACAAGATAAATAAATAAGCAACACATGTGGAGAACATGCGATGAAGAGTCTTTAAAAGGTTGTGGGAACACTCCAATGAAGAGGTGAGTGAAGTTACCCTCTCAAGTTGGTGCAGAGTGCGTGGAGGGCAGTGTGGTCAGAAGGTACCTTGCTAGGACAGAACATCCTGCCTCAGACAGGGAAGGTTGGAGGGAATGGTGAGAGACAAGGCTGGGATTAGAGCTGTGATCGGGGGGGGAGGGGGGATGAGAATTGATGGTGTCGGGAGGGGGTGGGGGTTTTAGGGGTTCAGGAAAGGTAGGGTGGAAGAAAGATGGAGGCTTTGATGATCCAAGAAGTGACTGAGGGTCTTGGGGTTGGAGTTTGGTTGGGGCGTGGGAGAGGAGCCCAGACACCATGCCACAGGCAGAAGGTGTTTGCGGAGCCGGAGCCGGAGCGTGATTCACCGTCTGGCGTTGGAGAGGGCGAGATCTGCGAACTGAGTTCCAAGTGGGGCAACCCATCTCTGGATTGGCAATGGCAGATCTGCAGACTGGAGATTGGCAATTGGCTGATCCTCGCTGGAAGGCAAAGCTGAAGGTGTGTGTCGGGGAAGAGGATGAAATGTCGGAGATGTCCAGGGCAGGTTGAGAAGAGAAAAGCAATGGTAGAGGCTGAGATTGTGCCTGCATTGGGGAGAGGGTTTGGACAGAGCAGCAGTTAATCGAAGGCGGAATCCTCGGTGGGTGCAAACGGGGAGGCCTGAAGATGGAGCTGGAAACCGTGTGGAACAAGGTGGCAGCAAAGACGAGTTCTCAGGAAGGATACGCCGCTTTGGTAGTGAGACTGGGTGAGCTCATGGTCATGGTGGCAGAGATCACAACGGGGGAGCAGAAAGACAGGGTCTCCCTGAATTCCTGTTGAAGAGAAGATTTGAACTCCTTCAGAGTAGGCACACCTCCGAGAGACTACACAATGGAGCACCAAATTTAGGTTTAACCTGTAATGTACAAATACTCCTGTACCCACTTTACGTACATACAATCAGTCTATGCGTATACATTAATCTTATGTATTTATATTTATTGTGTTCTTTATCTTGTTGTGCTGCATTGAATCTGGCATAACAATTATTTCTTTACACTCGTGTACTGACCTTGGGTGGCGAGGTGGAGATTCGTCTCTACCAAAGGAGGTGTGAGGTGCTCCTTCCCTCCGCTAGCCTGCAGGTCACCCTTGGGCAAGGTGTAGCACCTGCTTAGCCCCCTCCCCACCTCAATCAGGGTCACGTGAAGCCATGGGAGCAGGTGGTGGATGGTTGTACAAGCAGCCGGTGTATATCACAACTCCTGGTTATGCGACCACTGATACCAGGCAGACAATCTCTGTAGAGTATTGGTAATGGCTGGGGTCACAGGTCTTGTAAAGACACTGTCCAGAAAGTGGCAATGGCAAACCACTCCTGTAGAAAAATTTGCCAAGAACAATCAGTCATGAAAAGACCATGATCGCCCATGTCATACAACACGGCACATAATGGTGATGTCATACAACATGGCATGTAATGGTGATGTCATACAACACAGCATGTAATGGTGATGACATATGACACTACATGTAATTGTGATGTCATACAACATGTAATGGTGATGTCATATGACACGACATGTAATTGTGATGACTGTGAAGGCCTATAAACAATCTTGAATCTTTCACTATAAATGCTGATCTCAAGTCTTGGCAATGTCCTTGTAAACATTTCAAGTTCATTGATTAGTAAACCACAACTTAATAAACCCTGAACACTAAAAATTCCACAGAATCTGGAAATCCAGTGCAACACACACAAAGTGCTGGAGGAACTCGGGAGGTTAGGCAGCATCTATGGGAGTGAGTAGGCAGTCGATATTCCAGGCCATGACCCTTCCTCAGGACTGGGAAGGATTGCCCGAATAAAAAGGTGTGGGGAAGTGAAGGATAGTGGGAAGGTGATGGGGGAAGCACGGTAGGGTAGAGGTTAGCACAGTGACCGGGGTTCAATTCCCACCACTGCCTGACCGCGTGGGTTTCCTCCAATATTCTAATGACATACTGGTTGGTTGGTCATTATAAATTGTCTCGTGATTAGGCTAGGAACAATCGGGGGAATTACTGGGCGGTGTGGTCGAAGGGCCGGAACTGTACCTCAACAAACAAACAAACAACATGTCTTTAAGGCTCATGGAAATGAGTGAGGGCAGCCGCCGAGGCTCGTGGGATATGTACCAGTGAGGGCAGTCCGCCGAGGTTCATGGGATGTGTACCAGTGAGGGCAGTCCGTCGAGGCTCATGGGATGTGTACCAGTGAGGGCAGTCCGCCGAGGCTCATGGGATGTGTCCCGCGGGGGGGGTGCGTCCGCTGAGGCTCATGGGCTATGTACCAGGGACAGCAGTCCGCCAAGGCACATAGGCTGTGTACTAGGGAGGGCAGTCCGATGAGCCTCAGGGGGGTGAGGTGTTCCTGAGGGGGTTTTCCGCCGAGGCGGAGGTGTACTGGCGAGAAGTTCACGGGAGGAAAGTGAGGCAGAGGCAGGTTGATTTACCGGATGTGACGTAAGATCCGTGCTGTTCCACAGAGCTTCCGCTGAGCGATGGCGGCTCTCAGGCAGGTTCCGGTTTCAGTTTGGCCTCGCTGAGGGCCCGGGCGGTCGCCTAAACGGGCTCGGCTCCGTCAGCGGCGGCCGTAGGAGGGGCGTGGGGAAGAGTCGGCGTCAGTCCCGTCAAGCTGGAGAGGCCGGGGAGCCTGGGGCGGACGGCGATGATGATGAAGAACCAGTGTCTGCTGGGACTGAAAACGTTCGTGGCGTTCGCGGCCAAAGTCTGGAGCTTCATCGTTTACATTTTACGGCGGCAGATCCGTACCGTGAGTCCGGGGGGGGAAAGACTGGGGTTCGTACTGTGTCCGGGGTGGGGGAGAGACTGGGTATCCGTACCGTGAGTCCGGGGGCAGGCTGGGGGTCCGTACCGTGAGTCCGGGGGCAGGCTGGGGATCCGTACCCTGAGTCTGGGGGGGAGAGACTGGGGTCCGTACTGTGTCCGGGGTGGGGGAGAGACTGGGTATCCGTACCGTGAGTCCGGGGGCAGGCTGGGGGTCCGTACCGTGAGTCCGGGGGCAGGCTGGGGATCCGTACCCTGAGTCTGGGGGGGAGAGACTGGGGTCCGTACTGTGTCCGGGGTTGGGGAGAGACTGGGGATCCGTACCGTGAGTTCGGGGGCAGGCTGGGGGTCCGTACCGTGAGTCTGGGGGGGAGAGACTGGGGTCCGTACTGTGTCCGGGGTGGGGGAGAGACTGGGGATCCGTACCGTGAGTCCGGGGGCAGGCTGGGGGTCCGTACCGTGAGTCCAGGGGGGAGAGACTGGGGATCCGTACCGTGAATCCAGGGGGAGGCTGTGGGTCCGTACCGTGTCTGGCTGAGAGAGTTCCATACGGTCAGTTCTGGGATGGATGAGTCCATACCGTGTCTGATCTGGGTGAGGAAAGGTACTGTTGTGGGGAGGGGTGTCTGTCCCCTGAATACCAGGGATTTGTATGTTGAATTGTAGAGTCCTATCGTGAGAGTGTGGGTGATACCTACCAGGAGTTGTTTGTATTGGGAAGAGGGGCTCGGGAACAAGGATGCAAGTCTGCTGGCGGGATTCACCGGACATCATGACATGACATCCGATTCCTTCCGCCCATTCCAGCCCGACCCATCACAGGCCAGCCCAGAGAGTCTGTACCCATGGCAACTTCTCCCATCCCAAGCCTCCTGAAAGTAATATTCCTATTTCTCAGCACTGAATCTCGTACAGTTCCTATGTAACACCCTCAGATGCTATCCGAACACCACGACAGACCCTGTCTCTCCTCCTCATGAATGCACTGCTTCTGAGCACCAGGAAACTCGACAGCTTCTTTTCCCGTTCAACACGGCCCTCCCCTCACTCACAACATCTGGCAGTCTGCTCCATCAGATCTGATTGCAAGTGTCTCCCTCTGAACCAAATCCTATACGGGTCTGTAACTCGGGTCCAGACCAAGCATGTCAACACCATGCACCCCTTCTGGCACAGATAGGCCTGTGATATTAGGGCCTACTCCCCGGTGTGTGACACCGGGGTCTGATCCCGGTACGGACAGGTGTGTGACACCGGGGTCTGATTCCGGTACGGACAGGTGTGCGACACCGGGGTCTGATCCCGGTATGGACAGGTGTGTGACACCGGCGTCTGATCCCGGTACGGACAGGTGTGCGACACCGGGGTCTGATCCCGGTACGGACAGGTGTGTGACACCGGCGTCTGATCCCGGTACGGACAGGTGTGTGACACTGGGGTCTGATCCCGGTACGGACAGATGTGTGACACCGGGGTCTGATCGTGGTACAGACAGGTGTGCGACACTGGGGTCTGATCCCGGTACGGACAGGTGTGTGACACCGGGGTCTTATCGTGGTACGGGCAGGTGTGTGACACCGGGGTCTGATCCCGGTATGGACAGGTGTGTGACACCGGGGTCTGATCCCGGTACGGACAGGTGTGTGACACCGGGGTCTGATCCCGGTACGGACAGGTGTGTGACACCGGGGTCTGATCCCGGTACGGACAGGTGTGTGACACCGGGGTCTGATCCCGGTACGGACAAGTGTGTGACACTGGGGTCTGATCCCAGTATGGACAGGTGTGTGACACTGGGGTCTGATCCCAGTATGGACAGGTGTGTGACACTGGGGTCTGATCCCAGTATGGACAGGTGTGTGACACTGGGGTCTAATCCCAGTATGGACAGGTGTGTGACACTGGGGTCTGATCCCGGTACGGACAAGTGTGTGACACTGGGGTCTGATCCCAGTATGGACAGGTGTGTGACACTGGGGTCTAATCCCAGTATGGACAGGTGTGTGACACTGGGGTCTGATCCCAGTACGGACAGGTGTGTGACACTGGGGTCTAATCCCAGTATGGACAGGTGTGTGACACTGGGGTCTGATCGTGGTACGGGCAGGTGTGTGACACCGGGGTCTGATCCCGGTACGGACAAGTGTGTGACACTGGGGTCTGATCCCAGTATGGACAGGTGTGTGACACTGGGGTCTAATCCCAGTATGGACAGGTGTGTACACTAGTGGTTGTCAACCCGTCGATTGCGATCGACTGGTCAATCTTTGAGACTTTCCCAGTAGATCCCGAAAAAAGAAAACACATATATTGTTGAGAGATTGTTTCCGGGTTGCGAGGTTTTAATTCTGTTCTTTCTGCCCAGTGTGCATGCGTGTAGCTCCCCCGCACTACACAGTGTAATTCACTGGTCCCCAACCACTGGGCTGCGAGGAAACGATATGAGTCAGCTGCACCTTTCCTCATTCCCTGTCAGCCCACTGTTGAACTTGAACGCACGCGAGGTCATCAGCCACATAAACGTAGTGACACCATCGCGCCAGGGATCACCGGATGGCCTATCGTGACCGGCAGGAAGTGCCGTTGTTACTGGCCTGGTGCGCGGACAGATGGGCGCACCATGTTAAACCTGTTTAACACACCGAATGTTCGTGGGGAACCTGGTGCTAAAATATTCACAGACTGTAGCAATGTGCTACACACAGCGCTGAAATAACGACACGCAGTCGTTAAGTCGTTTCGAGACTAGTTTATTCAAACTTTGCGGCGCTAGCATTTAATCCCCAGCGCTCGCCCTCACCGGGCGGAAATGACGTCAGGGGTGCATTACCAAAGTCTCTCCCCGCGCGCTGGCTATCTGTGAGCCGGTTTGCCTGCGCAGAAAGTGGGTCGCCACATACCCCCCCCCCCCTCACAGAACCAGCGATACACCCCCCAATGTCCACAGTCTGGATCAGCCTCTGTTTGGGAGGTCTGCCTCTGCGCCGCGGTGCCTGAACCTCGACCGGCTGCGCCAAGTCCACGTGGGCTGGTTTGAGTCGGTCCACCGTGAAAACCTCCTCTCTCCCCCCAATGTCCAGAACGTACGTGGACCCATTGTTGTTGATCACCTTGAACGGCCCCTCGTATGGCCGCTGTAGCGGTGCCCGGTGTCCGCCCCTTCGTACAAACACAAACTTACAGTTCTGCAGGTCTTTGGGTACATGGGTCGGGGTCAGTCCGTGCTGTGAAGTTGGTACGGGGGCCAGGTTGCCGAGCCTCTCGCGTAATCTGTCCAGGACTGCTGCAGGTTCTTCCTCTTGCCCCCTTGGGGCTGGTATGAACTCTCCCGGGACGGCCAGGGGTGCGCCGTACACCAACTCGGCCGACGAGGCGTGCAGATCCTCTTTGGGTGCCGTGTGAATTCCAAGCAGGACCCAGGGAAGCTCGTCCACCCAGTTAGATCCTCTCAGGCGGGCCATGAGAGCCGACTTCAAGTGACGATGGAAGCATTCCACCAGTCCGTTCGACTGTGGGTGGTAGGCAATAGTGTGGTGTAGCTGCGTTCCCAATAGGCTGGCCACAGCCGACCACAGGCTGAAGGTGAACTGGGCGCCTCTGTCGGAGGTAATGTGGGCCGGTACCCTGAAGCGTGCTACCCAGGTTGCGATCAGTGCTCGGGTGCAGGAATCGGCAGATGTGTCGGTGAGCGGGACCGCCTCTGGACACTTCGTGAACCGGTCTACCACCGTTAGGAGGTACCGCGCTCCTCGGGACACTGGTAGGGGGCCCACGATATCCACATGAATGTGGTCGAACCTCCGGGGGGTGGGTTCGAACTGCTGCGGCGGGGCTTTAGTGTGCCGCTGCACCTTGGCTGTTTGGCAGTGCTCGCATGTTCTGGCCATTCACTGACCTGCTTGCGAAGTCCGTGCCACGCGAACTTGCTGGAGACCAGCCGGACGGTTGTCCTGATAGATCGGTGCGCCAAACTGTGTATGGAGTCGAAAACTCGCCGCCTCCAGGCTGCCGGGACGATGGGGCGAGGTTGGCCAGTAGCCACGTTGCACAGGAGGGTCCTCTCACCTGGGCCTACGAGAAAGTCTTACAGCTGCAAACCCGAGACTGCGGCCCTGTAGCTGGGCATCTCGTCGTCTGCCTGCTGCGCCTCCGCCAGTGCTGCATAGTCCACCCCCAGGGACAGGGCCTGGACAGCTGGTCTGGAGAGTGCGTCCGCCACGACGTTGTCCTTTCCCGAGACATGCTGGATGTCCGTCGTGTACTCGGAGATGTAGGATAGATGTCGCTGCTGGCGAGCCGACCAGGGATCGGACACCTTCGTGAACGCGAAGGTCAACGGTTTGTGGTCCGTGAATGCGGTGAACGGCCTGTCTTCTAAGAAGTACCTGAAATGCCGGATTGCCAGATACAGTGCCAACAGCTCCCGGTCGAAAGCACTGTACTTGAGTTCGGGTGGTCGTAGGTGCCTGCTGAAGAACGCCAGGGGTTGCCAACACCCCTCGATGAGCTGCTCCAGCACCCCACCGACTGATGTGTCGGATGCGTCCACCATGAGGGCGGTCGGAACGTCCGTTCTGGGGTGCACCAGCATCGCGGCATCTGCCAAGGCTTCCTTGGCTTTAACGAAGGCGGCCGCGGCCTCCTGGTCCCAAGTAATGTCCTTGCCTTTACCCGACATCAGGGTGTACAAAGGGCGCATGATACGGGCTGCTGAGGGGAGGAAACGGTGGTAGAAGTTCACCATACCAACGAACTCCTGCAGGCCTTTGACCGTGTTGGGCCAGGCAAAGTGGCGGACCGCGTCTACCTTGGCGGGCAGAGGTGTTGCCCCGTCTTTGGTAATCCTCTGGCCCAAGAAGTCGATGGTATCGAGACTGAACTGGCATTTAGCCGGGTTGATCGTGAGGCCGAAATCAGTCAGGCGGGAGCAGAGCTGGCGGAGGTGGGACAGATGCTCCTGGCGACTACTGCTGGCTATAAGGATGTTGTCCAGATAGATGAACGCAAAGTCCAGGTCGCGTCCCACCGCATCCATTAGCCGCTGGAACGTCTGTGCGGCATTCTTCAGGCTGAACAGCATTCGGAGGAACTCGAACAGGCTGAACGGGGTGATAACTGCCATTTTGGGGATGTCTTCTGGGTGCACCGGGATTTGATGGTATCTCCGGACGAGGTCTACTTTGGAAAATATTCTTGCCCCGTGCAGGTTTGCTGCAAAGTTTTGTATGTGCGGCACGGGGTAGCGGTCTGGAGTTGTAGCCTCGTTCAGCCTGCGGTAGTCGCCGCATGGTCTCCAACCCCCGGCTGCTTTGGCCACCATGTGCAGGGGGGAGGCCCATGGGCTGTCAGACCTCCATACGATCCCCAATTCCTCCATCCTCTTGAACTCCTCCTTCGCCAGGCGAAGCTTTTCCAGGGGGAGCCTTTGTGCGCGGGCGTGGAGGGGTGGTCCCTTGGCTGGGATATGGTGCTGAACCCCATGTCTGGGCATGTCTGCCGTGAACTGCGGTGCCAGAATCGATGGAAAGTCTGCCAGGATTCTGGTGAATTCGTTGTCCGACAGCGTGATGGAGTCCCAGGTGTGGGGCTGGCAACTTGGCTTCACCCAGGGAGAATGTCTGGAAAGTCTCGGCATGTACCAGTCTTCTCCCTTGCAAGTCGACCAGCAGGCTGTGAGCTCGCAAGTAGTCCGCCCCCAGGAGTGGTTGGGCCATGGCGGCCAGTGTGAAGTCCCACATGAACCGGCTGGCGCCAAACTGCAGCTGCACTGTGCGGGTGCCATAGGTCCGTATCGTGCTGCCGTTTGCGGCCCTCAGGGTGGGTCCTGGCTTCCTGTTGCGAGTGTCGTACCCCGTTGGGGGCAAGATGCTGATTTCCGCTCCGGTGTCAACCAAGAAGCGGCGTCCCGACTGTTTGTCCCAGACGTACAAGAGGCTGTCCTGGTGGCCAGCCGCCATAGTCATTAGCGACAGCTGGCCCTGGCCCTGGCCCTTGCAGGGCGGGCGACAACGGCGGGCTTCTGTGCCCCACCGCTGGTGTTAGAAACACCACTGTTCACTGGCTTCCTTACTCCTGCCTCTGTGTTGTGTGCGCCCCCTGCCGGGCCTGGTCTGGTCTGCTGTTGGGTGCGTGGCCTGGTAATCTGACCAACGGACACCACGCTCTCCCTCTTGGCTTTCCACAGCACGTCTGCCCGGGCCGCCACCTTCCGGGGGTCGCTGAAATCTGCGTCGGCCAGCAGCAGATGTATGTCCTCGGGCAGCTGCTCTAGGAACGCTTGCTCGAACATGAGGCAGGGCTTGTGTCCGTCAGCCAGGGACAGCATCTCATTCATCAATGCTGACGGCAGTCTGTCTCCCAAACCGTCCAGGTGAAGCAGGCGGGCACCCCGCTCACACCGTGAGAGGCCAAAGGTCTCAATGAGCAGTGCTTTGAATGCTTCATATTTGCCTTCTTCACGGGGTGACTGTATGAAATCCGCAACCTGGGCGGCCGTCTCCTGGTCAAGGGCGCTCACCACGTGGTAGTAACGCGTGGAATCAGAGGATATCTGCCGAATCTGGAACTGGGCTTCTGCTTGGCTAAACCACACGCGTGGTCGCAGCGTCCAGAAAGTCGGCAGTTTCAGCGAAACTGCGTGAACAGGTGAAGAGTCGGTCATCTTTGGTCCAAATCCCATTTGGACCGTCGGGGTCACCAATGTAGCGATGTGCTACACACAGAGCCTGAAATAACGACACGCGGATTCAAACTTCGCGGTGCTGGCATTTAATCCCTAGCACCCGCCCTCTCCGGGTGGAAATTACGTCAGAGGTGCATTACCAAAGTCTCTCCCCGCACGCTGGCTATTTGTGAGCCGGTTCGCCTGCGCAGAATGTGGGTCGCCACTGGACGACCTAATTCAGGCTCTGGGTTTCATAAATATCAGAGCAGCTACCGCACTGCCATCTACTGAAACAAACTTTTGTCGGCCGATACATCTGACAAGGGGGGCGGGCGCCCTGTCGTACTCCTCACTCGGTCGGTCGCTCTCTCTGGCACGGGGACCATCGGCCCTGACCTTGTCCTCTCACCCCACCCACGACCAGCCACACCTGTCCAAGGCATCTGTTGGTGGGTGGGCAGGAGGCTGTGGCTCGGGCCTGGAGGCTGTCTAATGAGGCAATGAAGCCCTGAAAACTGCTCCTGTACCACGAATCCAAGCACCCTGCACTTAAAGACAAGCCCGTTGAGTTTTTTCCAGCTGACAGGTGTGCGACACCGGGCTCTGATCCCGGTACGGACAGGTCTGTGACACCGGGCTCTGATCCCGGTACGGACAGGTCTGTGACACAGGGGTCTGATCCCGGTACGGACAGGTGTGTGACACTGGGGTGTGATCCCGGTACGGACAGGTGTATGACACCGGGGTCTGATCCTGGTACGGACAGGTGTGTGACACTGGGGTCTGATCCCGGTACGGACAGGTGTGTGACACCGGGGTCTGATCCCGGTACGGACAGGTGTGCGACACAGGGGTCTGATCCCAGTACGGACAGGTGTGTGACACCGGGGTCTGATCCCGGTACGGACAGGTGTGTGACACCGGGGTCTGATCCCGGTACGGACAGGTGTGCGACACAGGGGTCTGATCCCGGTACGGACAGGTGTGTGACACTGGGGTCTGATCCCGGTACGGACAGGTGTGTGAAACTGGGGTGTGATCCCGGTACGGACAGGTGTGTGACACTGGTGTCTCATCCCGGTATGGACAGGTGTGTGACACTGGGGTCTGATCCCGGTACGGACAGGTGTGTGACACCGGGGTCTGATCCCGGTACGGACAGGTGTGTGACACTGGGGTCTGATCCCAGTACGGACAGGTGTGTAACACTGAGGTATAATCCTGGCATGGACAGGCGTTTAACACCTCTGTGTTAATGCCATGTGATAACAGTGTCCCACCTTGGCATGGAGGGTGTTGTAGTGCTGGGGTCCAGCCCTGGCACAGCGTGACTCCAGATTTGGTGAGCAGTGGTGCGTATCACTGGGGTCCGTTCCCAGCATGGAGGGGTGTGTGGCGCCAGGGTCCAATCCTGATAGGTTCGGCTGTGCGGCTGACAGGATTGTGTGAGAATTACTGCAGTGTTACTTTGTTGTGCCTTCAAACTGCGGAAGTTTATTGATGTTGAAAGAAGTGGGTACGTTGGGAAATGAAACTCTCAGTTGCTCTGAGGTTTGTCTGGACTGTCACTGGGGCTTTCCTCGTGGGCTGCAAGACCTGTGTGTTAAATGTGGTCAGCGTAGTTCCCCTCACTGCTGAATATTCTAAGTAACGCTGCCTTCAGCAGCACAATCCCTGTGAGGGTTCATCCTGCTGAAGTCCTTGAGGCAGTGAGGATGGATTGCTGCCAGTCCAGGGTCTGCTCTTTCTCACTCTGAGTCTAAGCGAACCCCTCGAACGATTGGCGTACAGAGCTACCAGCCATCAGAAGTATCGGCCTTCAGTTGAGATGGTCTGATCTGGTGCCGAAGGGTGAGTGACATTGGGGTCCAGTCTCGGTGCAGACGGCAGTGTGGCAGAAATGTGTATCTGTAGGTCACTATAGGTCAGGGCATCTTCAGAATGCGATGCCTTAAGAAGGAGACATACATCTTTAAAGACTTGCACCATTGGGAACATGCCTTCTTCTGGTCCAGGAGCCTGCAGACACACTGAACCATTCGGGAACAGCTTCTACCCTCTGCCGTTAGACTGTGGAATAGTCCTTGCATGCTAGCTCACTATTCCTCTTTCACACTATTCAATTCTAATTTATAGCAGTTCTATTTAACTTTATTTATTACCATACATCACAGAACAGGCCTTTCCAGCCATTGAGTTGCTCCATCTATCAACCACCCCCGAGCCTAAACACAGGACAGTTTACAATGACCAGTTCACCTACCAACGGGAAGTCTTTGGGCTGTGGGAGGAAACCAGAGCACCTGGAGGAGACCCACACAGTCACGGGGAAAATACAGCAACGTTTTTACAGGCGGGAATTGAACCCAGGTCACTGGTACTGTGAAGTGTTGTGCTAACCTCCATGCTACCACTACACTTTATGTATTTGCACTGTACTGCTGCCACATAACAACAAATTTCACAGCATATGTCAGTGATATTAAACCTGATTCTGATTCTTAAGAGATCCATTTGAAATTAGATCTTTGTTATGGAGATGTATGGGTAAATCAAGAGTGGACTTGAGTCGGGATCTCAGTGAAAGGGATTCAGGATTGAGGTTTTTTTCTGATTTACCTCAAAGTTCAAAGTAAAATTATTATCAAAGTTGGATATGACACCTTGTGCTACCCGGAGATTTATATTCTTGCAGATATTTGCAGGAAAGATATGGACATTTAATAGAATTTATGAAATCCGATACATAAAGACTGCAACAAGCAGTGTGCAAAAGAAGACAAGTTGTGCAAATAGAAACATAACACTGAGAACTTGCACAGTAAAGAGTTGTTGAAAGTGAGTCTGTTGCTTGTGGAATCAGTTCAGAGTTGTGGTGAGTGAAGTTCTTTTTCAATGATTCTTTTATTGATTACTTGCATACAAATACATTATGATATCATGAAAACAAAGTTGAAATGCCCCATATCTATGTATAGTAAATTAAACGTGATATTGAAAAGGTATATTTTAGTCTAATCTAAAACAAAATCAAAACCCCATTTAAAAAAAAGGAAAAAGAGGGGGGAAAAAACAGCTGTTTGGTTAAAAGAAAAGGAAAAAAATCCTGAACATAGTCGTAAATTCACAGTCGAAGATTGTGAAAGTATTTCCAAAAAGGCCCCCATAATGTGAAAAAAATCTTGTCTAGGTACAGAAATAGAACACCTAATCTTCTCTAAATTTAAACATGACATAACATCAATCAACCAATGGGCATGAGTAGGCGGAGCAGCATCTTTCCATTTAAGCAACAAAACTCTTCTGGCTAAAAGAGAAATAAAAGCCCAAATATGCCAATCATTCGGCTTAAGAGTAAAATCATTTCCTTCGACAATGCCAAACAAGGCAGTCAGAGGGTTGGGTTTAACATTTACTTTAAAATGCTCCAAGAAAGTTTGAAATACTTTGTTCCAAAATTTATCAAGCCGTGGGCAGGACCAAAACATATGAATTAGAGAGGCCGCTTGGACATTACACCTATTGCAGTATGGAGAAAAATCTGAGTAAAAACGAGAGAGCTTATCTTTAGTCATATAGGCTGTATGAACCACTTTAATTTGTAAAAAAGAGTGACAGGCACATAATGAAGAGGTGTGAACAAGTTTAAAAATTTTGTCGAACGGAATGTTTCTCATTGCCAACAACATATTAGAAATAGATCTGTTACGAAAAGGTTTCAGAGTAAAAATTGTATCAATTAGATTCTTATCTGGACATTTAGGAAATGTATGAAGTTGAGGACACAAGAAGTCTCTAATTTGTAAATATCTAGAAAAGTGAGCTTTACGAAGATTATATTTGATATTTGATCAAAGGAGGAAAGACTATCTCCAACAAACAGATCCTGAAAACATTTAATACCTAGTCTATTCCACTCTTTAAAAACTACATCAATCAAAGGTTTAAAAAAAAATTAGAAAAAATGGGACGAGAGAGTGAGAAACCAAAATTCCCAAAGAATTTTCTAAATTGTAATCAAATCCTCAAAGAATGTTTAACTACATAATTATCAGTTAAATTACTTAAGGATAGAGAAATTGAGGAACCAAAGAGAGAAATAATAGAAAATTTATTAACAGAATTAACTTCTGAGGAAACCCAGACAGGACAATCTTCACGATTAATATAATATAACCAAAGCGTAAGGTGTATATTGACTACCCAGTAGTAAAACCTAAAACTGGGTAGAGCTAATCCCCAATTTTTTTTTTATATATATATTCTGAATATGAACTTTGTTTAATCGGGGGGGGGGGGGGTTATTCTTCCATAAATAAGAAGATATAATTGAATCTAAAGAGTCAAAAAAGTATTTAGGAATAAAAACAGGTAGGGCTTGAAATAAATATAAAAATTTAGGCAAAATATTCAATTTTAATAAAATTGATACATCCAGTCAGCGATAAAGAAAGGGTAGACCAGTTCGGTAGTACCTTCTTAACATACTTCAAAAGAGTGATAAAGTTCTCTTTAAAAGGAGATTTATACTTGGTAATTGTTATACTCAAATTGATTTCTTACAATTTTAAAAGGAAGGTCAGAGTTGACTGATACCAAATTATTCAAAGGAAAAAGTTCACTCTTATGAAGATTAAGTTTACATCCTGAGAACTGACTAAATTCAGAAAGTAAAGAAAGTACTGAGGGTAGAGAGGACTCCACATTACAGATGTAGAGCAAAATGTCATCAGCATAAAGTGACAACATATGAGTGATACCCCTCCTTAAAATACCCGAGATTTTACGGATTCACGAAATGCGATGGCTAAAGGCTCTAAAGCCAAAACAAACAGCAAAGGACTCAAAGGACATCCTCTTCTGGTTCCACGTTAGAGACTAAATGGTTTAGAACTCTGAGAGTAAGAACCTGTGTAGTGGGAGATAAATAAAGTAATTTAATCCATTGAATAAAATTGGACCTAATGTTAAATATTTCTAATATTTTAAATAAATAATGCCATTCAACCCGGTCAAAGGCTTTCTCAGCATCTAAAGAAATCACGCATTCCTAAGTTTCTTTAGAAGGAGAATAAATAACATTCAGTAAACGACAATTGTTAAAATGAGAATAACGATTTTTGATAAATCCGTTCTGGTCATCAAAGATAATGGAAGGCAGAATGTTTTTCATCCTATGGGCCAAAAGTTTAGATAAAATTTTAGCATCAACATTAAGTAAAGAAATAGGTCTCTAGCAAGAGCATTCAGTTGGATATTTATTCTTTTTGAGAATAAGCGAAATAGAAGCATCATAAAAGGATTGTGGCAACCTGCCTAATTTTAAAGAGTCAGAAAGAACAGAAAGTAAGTGAGGAATAAGCAAAGGAGCAAAAGCCTTACAAAACTCTCCAGAAAATCCATCGGGACCGGGAGCTTTCCCCAAACTCAGAGAATGGACAACCTGGGTAATTTCCTCAGAAGAGAAAGGTTGATCTAACAAATTTCAATTAACCTCAGAAAGTGAGGGAATATTTAAACGATCTAGAAAATTGTTCATAGCAAAATTGGCTTTAGGGGAATCGGAGCTATACAGTTTAGAGTAAAATTCTCTAAAAGTATCGTTTATTTCTAATTGATCAGTAGTTATATCATAATTCGCTTTGGAGATTTCCTTAATTTGACGTTTAACTATAAAAGTTTTAAGTTGATTAGTCAAAAGTTTGCCCATTTTATCACCATGAACATAAAATTGACTTCTATCTTTTAAAAGTTGAGTTTCAACAGGGTAAGTTAAGAGCAGATCATATTTTTAACTTCAACACGCCTTATATATAAGACGGGATCCAGGTCGGAAGTATATTTTTGATCTAAATGTTTCAACTGATCGGCTAAATCAGTTCTCTCCTTATTAGCTTTTTTCTTATTACTTGCTGTATAGGAAATAATTTGGCCTCTAATATAAGCCTTGAAAGCATCCCAAACAATAAGGCTAGAAGTGCCATCTAGCGTATTCTCTTCAAAGAAAAAAGTAATTGCACTCTCTAAAAAAATTTTAAAAACCTTATCCGATAGTAAAATTGGATTAAAACACCAAAATCTGTTTGATCAAGAAACATCCGGAAGATTTAAAGACAAAAAGGCGGGGGCATGATCTGAAACAGCAATTTCTTTATATTCACTGGATCAAACATATGGTATCAAATGAGTATCGATGAAAAAATAATCAATCCTGGAATAGGTATGATGAACATGAGAAGAAAAAGAATATTCTCTACTTGTTGGGTATAAAAAAACGCCAAACATAAATAATGTCACATTTCATTAGAAAAGATTGGATATAGGAGGCAATCTACTAATATTCAATTGTTTGGAAGATAAACAGTCTAAAACAGGGTCAAGACAGCAATTAAAGTCACCTCCCAAAATTAAAGAGTACAAATTTAAGTCTGGTAAAAAAGAAAAAAATCGTTCAAGAAGCTGGGATCATCTATATTCGGAGCATAAAGGTTAGCAAAGACTATTAGTTTGTTATCTAATTTCCCATTAGGGTCAGCCATTACATCATGTTGAACAAAGGCAACTGAATTGTCAATCAAAATTGAAGTACCTCTGGCCTCGGCTCGAATGGAAGAATGAAAAGCTAGACCATTCCAATGCTTGAACAAATACCCACAGTCAGATCTGCGAACATGTGTTTCTTGTAAAAAAAAAATTGAGACCTTTAATTTCGTAATATAGGTAAAAATCTTAATGTGTTTCACAGGGTGGTTTAAACCTTTCACATTTAAACTAAGTAAATTAATATTGTTTACCATTTAAATATGTTTAAAACAGAGGTTAAACATTTTAACCACTGGAATATACAAAAAATCCAAACCTTAAAATTCTAAATACTTAACCAAGCAATTAGACGAGGTGGGGATAACCAAACAGCTGATAAAAAGAAAAAAGATAAAAAACTGCCCACTCCGAGGTGCACTCTCCCAAAGCAAAAAATCATCCAAGAGAGGACAAAGGCTAATCTACTGATAATCCCACCCACAGCATCCTACTGGCAGAGCTCCAAGGTTAGTACGGAATGAATTCCAACCTATACTACATAATCTTCAACAGAACTAAAAAAAAATTCAAAACATCATATTTGCAAAGAATAATTTCAAAGAAGACTTACTGAAGTTAATTCGATTAATTTTCTAAGCAGAAAAGATAAAAATAGAAGAAAAAAGATTGCTTATGAAAATATATCAAAAAAAGGAATTGTTCAAAGAGAAAAGTAGTAAACAAATAAACTGCAAAATTGCAACGAATTGATCAGCCAAACTGAGGGAACAAAGTTATATGAAGCAGAAATAAACAGTTAAACTTCTGGAGTTGAGAGACTAAATAATATTCAAAAGAGCTAAAAAAAAAAGTTCAAAACATCGTATTGAAAAAAATTAACTCAGCAAAGAAAATACGATAAGAACAGAAACTAATTATGAGAGTATACAAGAATAGAAAAGAGAATCGTTCAAAAGAAAAACGTACTAAACCAGTAGACTACAAAATCCTACGACAAAGAATTGGTCAAACTAAGGAAACGTAATTTATATGGTACAGTATTAAACAATTAATCTTCTGGAGGATTTGGCCTGAAGAAAATTGTGCACTTCTTAAATCGAAAGAAACCACTTAGGAGATCCATTTTTCAAAATAATCCTGAGGCGAGCGGGGTAATTTTAGTGAAGGTTTATAATCTTAGTTATATAATTCCACCATGACCTTTTTATACTTAAAATGTTCATTTAATACCTCACGGGAATAACCTTCGACCACCCTTATCTTATAATCTTCAAAGTTAATCATACCTAACCGACGAGATTGGCGAATTATAGTAACCCTTGTTTGGAAGTCATGAAACACAATTATCACAGTTCGAGGGTTTTGTTGAGAAGAGGATCTAAAAACTGGGACTCAGTGAGCTCGATCTATTCTTGGTGGAATATCCAAAACATCAAAAAATAAACGAGCGAACAACTTTGCAAAGAATTCTGAGGGTCGATTGCCTTCGATCAGCTCAGGAAGACCCAAAATTTGTATATTGTTCCTTCTTGATCTACTCTCCAAGGCAACAATTAGTATCCAGTCTCATTAAAGCATCTTCATGTTCTTGAATCTGAGTAGACTGTTCCTGTAAAGTTTTTTGAATAATCTGCAGCAGAGCCTCCATTCGCTTAAGCTCTGTGGTAACTTTTAAACACACATCCGAAAGTTGTTCAGACATTTCACTCTGAGCTTTCCGAATTAGCTCCGCAATAGCTTCCATCGTCACAGAAGGATCCTCTTCCTTTTTAGAAGTTTTAGCACGAGACATCATAATACTCCAAGAGTAAGTTTTCAAAACAGATTGGATTCAGTAATTTAAAAAGAACGGAGCCGTACAAGAAACACGTCTACTCCATGCAATGCCAGTAGGAGGAGTCTGTGGGGAGTGAAGTTATCCACTCCAGTTCAGGAGCCTGATGGTTGGGGGTAGTAACTGTTCCTGAACTTCTGGTATGGGGCCTAAAGGCTGATTTATACTTGTGCATTGCATCTACACCATAGGTACTGCGTACCCCATGCTGTAGGGTGACGTGCACCTCTCCAGAAAAGTTACTCGCACGTCACAGCAACGCAGACTGCAATAACTGATCGGTCCGCTTGGTAGCATCTCATTTCCAGTTGCTTCTTCTCCACCATGTCTGTAGGCTGTGCGTACACCAATGTGAAATAGATGAACCAAATCATCAAATCTACCTGCTGACATGTGAAAATGTTTGAAATGCATTTCCTCGTCCATGTCTCTCATGAAGAAACTCAACACAGTGGCATAGAAACCCCACCGCCAGCTGGCGTTTAGCGCACACCAATGCATGATGCTCGCTACGGCGTAGAGTGATGCAGAAGTGAAAACTCAGGGTTGCGGCATAGCCTGTACACACAAATATAAATCAGCCTTAAGGCTCCTATAGCTCCCTCCCCATGATAGTAGTGAGAAGAGAGCGTGTCCTGGATGGCGAGGGCCTTCAGTGATGGATGCTGCTTTCTGGTGGCAGCGCTTGTTGGTGGGGACACTTTAGCCCGTGATTGTCTGGGCTGTATCCGTCACTTTCTGCTGACCTTTCCATTCCTGGGCATTGGCGTTTCCTTACCAGGCAGCCAGGGTACTCTCCCACTGTGCATTTGTGGAAGTTTGCCAGAGTTTTCAGTGAAACTCTGCAAATTTCTAAGAAAGTAGACATGTTGTAAAAACACCTAAAGCCAGGACAGACAGACCCTCTGATATGACGGTGCCAAGGAATTTAAAGTTACTGACCCTCTCCATCTCCGATCCCCTAGTGAGCACTGGCCTATGGGCCTGTGGTTTCTCCCTTCTGTACTAAATAATCAGCTCTTCTGGCCCAGCTTCTCCGCTATGGTAGATATAAAAGACTCTCCTGGGCATGTCATTTGCCCTGTGAACATCATATTTCCCCCCCCCCCCCCCCCCCCCACTCGGCCCAGCACCTGCAGGTACTAACAGTGTGAGGGGCGACCCATTACCTTGGGACAGATGTCAGGCTGGCAAGTGCAGTGGATGAAGAATGAGGGCTGATATCAGCGCCAACCCCCACCACCAGGTCAGCAGGGTTAGAGATCTGTTAGCACGAGGGCTAGTCACCTCCAGGATATGCAATTCGGCGAGTCTGCAGTTTGAGGCCTGGTGTCTGGGGACCTGTCACTGCGAGTCTGGAGTTTGAGGCCTGGTGTCTGGGGACCTGTCACTGCGAGTCTGGAGTTTGAGGCCTGGTGTCTGGGGACCTGTCACTGCGAGTCTGGAGTTTGAGGCCTGGTGTCTGGGGACCTGTCACTGCGAGTCTGGAGTTTGAGGCCTGGTGTCTGGGGACCTGTCACTGCCAGTCTGCAGTTTGAGGCCTGGTGTCTGGGGACCTGTCACTGCGAATCTGCAGTTTGAGGCCTGGTGTCTGGGGACCTGTCACTGCGAGTCTGGAGTTTGAGGCCTGGTGTCTGGGGACCTGTCACTGCGAGTCTGCAGTTTGAGGCATCAGCGCCTCCTGGGGTTGATACCGAGCATCAAAGCCCAGTCGGCACTCATAAGTCAAGGCCCCGTGGACAGAGTCCTGGGACTGCGAATCTGTCGGGGAAGTTGGTCCGATGTCTGTCAACCTGCAAGTCTGCTGGTGGCCTGCCCTGGGGCTGGGTGTGGGTGTGTCTGTGTCTATGTGTGTGGGTGTGTGTGTGTGTGTGTGTGTGTGTGTGTGTGTGTGTGTGTGTGTGTGTGTGTGTGTGTGTGTGTGTGTGTGTGTGTGTGTGTGTGTGTGAGACTCAGAAGCAGAATCAGATTTATTATCACCAACATAAGTCGTGAAATTTGTTGTTTTGTGCCAGCAGTTGAGTGTTACACATGAATTACAAAATAGACAAACCATGCAAAAGGCAGACAAGGAGGTAACCTTCATGGACTATTCAAACATCTGGTGGCAGAGAAGCCATTGCTAAAAACATTCAAGCTGCTATACCACTTCCCAATGAGAATCCAGGGCATTTCCTGGATGGTGAGAGCCCCTCATGAAGGGATTCCACCTTCTTGAGGTACTGCCTCTTGTAGACATCACTAGTGGTGGGGAGGGCTGAAATCTATAGCCCTCTGCAGCTTTTTCAAATCATGTGTATTGGGAATTCCATACTAGGCTGTGATACAACATGTCAGGATGTTCTCCACTGTATATCTATAAAAATTTACTACTTTCTTTGGTGACAAACCAAATCTCCCCAAACTCCTAATGTAATATAGCCACTGTTGTGCCTTCTTTGCAATTGCATCA